>NC_139986.1:30529035-30536535 GCF_963993115.1 Abramis brama
TAAACTCTTCATCATCTTCATCATCTTCCTCAAACCGTTCCTGAACGATTGTGTGAGAGTGGAGCATCCCGAACTCCCAAAACAGGTAAAAATAGCTGCATCAAAAGGCAAAGGATGAGAGCTAGAGTCTGGTGTCTGTGGGTCACGGACTCACTGCTTTCATTGCATTGCAACTAAATACTGGCTTTTACACTTTTGCATTTGCTTTAATTGTCCCAATACATTTATACTTGCATTAATTAAATAGGAGGATGAAACTCTAAAACTATGTGTTAAAATACATTTGTTTTGCCCTATATTCATCTTTTAATCATATTTTACAATGTCATAATTCCACAGCAAACAGAGAAATTGTGTCTTTACTGTCCCAATATTATTCTGCTCTTCAGAAACTAATGAAACTCAATTCCAGACCATGTGTGTGAAATAAATGTTTGGTCATTGTTTTGATAACAGTGAGGTTTGTGAAGGCCAGTAACAGCTCAGACCAGCACAAGCCTGAGCCGAATCTGATGTGCAGTGAGTTGAAGCTCCTGAATCAGTGACTCGGTTTATTCCACACAATCTGCCAGCGACTCGCTGACCTCAATAACAGCGGATTTACTTCCAGCCCACTGAACCTGCGTGATGTTTGCAAACATGCGATTATTCATGTCCCTGCTTCTTTCTGTGTGTGTTTGTGCTCACAGACTCTTAAATCATCAGATTAAACTGAGTCATTTCTGCCAAATGCATCAAAATAACAAGAATCTGACCATAAACATAGTCTTCACGAGTCTAGAGAAATGATCACAACTGATCGTTTGTTATGATGGGCTTCATTGAATAATTGAGTTCCTATTCAGTCGCTTCCCTCGGCACAACACATGACTATGGGATATTGTGCTCTTACGGTATTCGCTGAAGACCTTTATTCACGCCAGAAGGGCCAATGACGTATGACGACGTGGGCGTGTGTATATATATATATATATATATATATATATATACATATAAACAAACTGCATATAATTGCAGTCGCAAGCCTCATTCCCTTTATTCTTCATCTCTTCACCGAGCTGCTGGAACTCCATCATCCACAGTTTCAGAAGAAGGAACCACTACGATTCTTTAAAAGAAAGTTTTAACACAAGTTTAGGGCTAACGAAGGGATAATAAACTTTTCTCACACAGAAATGTCCAAGCACAGCAAGGGTTCTTACCCCTGTCCAATGACATGTGGGTATTTATTATCTAAGAAAGACTAACTCACGAGCAGTGCTGGTGTGTTTAGGGATTGTCCACGCCACACTGGCTGTGTGATGGACCTTGTGGCGAGCAGGACGAGGCCGAGGGCCGTAAGAGAGCGGCATGAGGTCGGTGGCATGATTACTCTGATGAGCGACACCTGCGAGACGCACCGGTCTCGTATCTCTCACGGAGGAGCGGAAGCATAAAGGAGGAGCGACGACAGTGAAGAGCGAGAGAGGAACAGGCCTGAGTTTTATTTGATGTTTTGTTCCTGTTTTGTGTGGCCAGCAGTCGTCTGCGAGGGGCTGCTGGCTTATACTTTCATTTTTGTATTGGTTTATTTATTTATTAAAATATTTGAATGTTCGCCGGTTCCCGCCTCCTTCTTCCCATAACATCTGAACTTCGTTACACTGGTGCCGAAACCCGGGAAGAAGAAGGAACGCACTGTCAAAGAGCCCTTGCCGCTGTGGGGAATCTGCGGTGCCATCGAGCATGGCGGGCAGTTTCCGTCGCCATGGACGCTCGAGGCGGTGCGCTGGAGTGAGTTGCCGGGGGGACGGTCGAGCGCGCTGCTGGCCGTCTGGGTGCTGGAGGGGCGGCTGCTGTCCGTGAGGGAGCGGAGGAGTCGCCGGCGTTCGCCGTGGGCCGGAGCCTGCTGCCATCCGCCATGACGGGGAGGAGCAGGGAACGGGGGACTCTTGCCGACTGCCCGAACACTGAGGAGCCGTCGCCGTCCACCAGGCGGCGGAGGAGTGTCATGCCGTCCACCGAGGGCTATCCAGCGCCACCGCCAGGCACCGCGGAGAAGATCGCCCATTTTTTTTCTCCCCTCTCTCGTCTCTGTCGCTCCTCATGCTTCCGTCTCCTTTTCTCTCGCCTCGTCTGTCCATACCCCCAGTTACCGCAGCCGCCGTGTCCGGTCTCCCCGGAGGATGGGGGGGGGGGGAGTAGAGCGCAGTCTCGTGGGTAACCCCCGGCCTGCGAGGGGCGATGGGGGTATGTGGCGAGCAGGACGAGGCCGAGGGCCGTAAGAGAGCGGCACGAGGTCGGTGGCATGATTACTCTGATGAGCGACACCTGCGAGACGCACCGGTCTCGTATCTCTCACGGAGGAGCGGAAGCATAAAGGAGGAGCGACGACAGTGAAGAGCGAGAGAGGAACAGGCCTGAGTTTTATTTGATGTTTTGTTCCCTGAGCTGAGCCGGAGAGGAAGTGATGTGATGGACCCGTTCCCTGAGCTGAGCCGGAGAGGAAGTGATGTGATGGACCCGTTCCCTGAGCTGAGGAAGTGATGTGATGGACCCGTTCCCTGAGCTGAGCCGGAGAGGAAGTGATGTGATGGACCCGTTCCCTGAGCTGAGCCGGAGAGGAAGTCATGTGATGGACCCGTTCCCTGAGCTGAGCCGAGAGGAAGTGATGTGATGGACCCGTTCCCTGAGCTGAGCCGGAGAGGAAGTGATGTGATGGACCCGTTCCCTGAGCTGAGGAAGTGATGTGATGGACCCGTTCCCTGAGCTGAGCCGGAGAGGAAGTGATGTGATGGACCCGTTCCCTGAGCTGAGCCGGAGAGGAAGTCATGTGATGGACCCGTTCCCTGAGCTGAGCCGAGAGGAAGTGATGTGATGGACCCGTTCCCTGAGCTGAGCCGGAGAGGAAGTGATGTGATGGACCTGTTCCCTGAGCTGAGCCGAGAGGAAGTGATGTGATGGACCTGTTCCCTGAGCTGAGCCGAGAGGAAGTGATGTGATGGACCCGTTCCCTGAGCTGAGCCGGAGAGGAAGTGATGTGATGGACCCGTTCCCTGAGCTGAGCCGGAGAGGAAGTGATGTGATGGACCCGTTCCCTGAGCTGAGCCGAGAGGAAGTGATGTGATGGACCCGTTCCCTGAGCTGAGCCGGAGAGGAAGTGATGTGATGGACCTGTTCCCTGAGCTGAGCCGAGAGGAAGTGATGTGATGGACCCGTTCCCTGAGCTGAGCCGGAGAGGAAGTGATGTGATGGACCCGTTCCCTGAGCTGAGCCGGAGAGGAAGTGATGTGATGGACCCGTTCCCTGAGCTGAGCCGAGAGGAAGTGATGTGATGGACCCGTTCCCTGAGCTGAGCCGGAGAGGAAGTGATGTGATGGACCCGTTCCCTGAGCTGAGCCGAGAGGAAGTGATGTGATGGACCCGTTCCCTGAGCTGAGCCGAGAGGAAGTGATGTGATGGACCCGTTCCCTGAGCTGAGCCGGAGAGGAAGTGATGTGATGGACCCGTTCCCTGAGCTGAGCCGGAGAGGAAGTGATGTGATGGACCTGTTCCCTGAGCTGAGCCGAGAGGAAGTGATGTGATGGACCCGTTCCCTGAGCTGAGCCGGAGAGGAAGTGATGTGATGGACCCGTTCCCTGAGCTGAGCCGGAGAGGAAGTGATGTGATGGACCCGTTCCCTGAGCTGAGCCGAGAGGAAGTGATGTGATGGACCCGTTCCCTGAGCTGAGCCGGAGAGGAAGTGATGTGATGGACCTGTTCCCTGAGCTGAGCCGAGAGGAAGTGATGTGATGGACCCGTTCCCTGAGCTGAGCCGAGAGGAAGTGATGTGATGGACCTGTTCCCTGAGCTGAGCCGGAGAGGAAGTGATGTGATGGACCCGTTCCCTGAGCTGAGCTGGAGAGGAAGTGATGTGATGGACCCGTTCCCTGAGCTGAGCCGAGAGGAAGTGATGTGATGGACCCGTTCCCTGAGCTGAGCCGAGAGGAAGTGAACCGAGTAAATGGGAACAGTCGTTAAATGCTTAACTCAAAGTTATTTATTGATCTCATCAGTGGAAGATTCAGATTTGAGATCATGTTTATAATATTAAACATGTGAAACCCCCTGAAGATTATTGTGATCATATATTAATCACATTGTGTCATCAAATGAGGTTCATCAAATAAAACCAGCATGCAGCTTTATTCCCTACAGTCTTCTGTGTGCTTCCACTGTGTCTCCGGTCAGGGGTCAGGGGTCAGTGTAGGGTCAGGTCGGGCCGGGTCGGGTTGTGTGTATCTGTGGGCAGTTTATGTCATCAGATGTACAGTATGTTGTGTGAACGGTTGCGTGCAGAGACCTGATTGTGTGTCACTACAGTGAGGGATTGTGGGAGATTAAATGGGATGATCCTGTAGAGACGGATGGGATTTATCCTGCATTGCATCACAACGCTCAAATATCTCTCTCTCTCTCTCTCTTTCACACACACACACACACACACACACACACACACACACACACACACACACACACACATATGTCACACACTAATTTAATTAGTTTTAATTGCAAAAAAATAAGTACATGCATGAACCGAGAAGCATATTTGTATCCCCAATTTAAAAAAATAAAATAAAAAAAACATTTAGCCTTTAACGAAACGCCTGTTGTGGGACACTTAAATATTCATCAATATTATTGCTCTGCCTGCACTGACACCATTATATTAGAACTGAACTGAGCTGGACGATGACATCACTGTTTTCTCCAGAGCGGCTATATATATATATGAACTAAATTCATAACTTATTTACAACAAAAATGAACCATCACTGAACTTACTTGGACTATGACACTATTTTCTTCTAGATCTGCTGTACAGCCGAAACAAACTTTGTTGCATTATTTTCCTGTTATCACTGTAAAGCTGCTTTAAAACAATCAGTATTGTAAAAAGCGCTATAAATAAAGCTGACTTGACTTGACACACGTCATTCTGCCATTCGGCTTCCATACTAAAGTTGTGCGGTTGTAAACGCGATGTTTGTCAGTCAGTCAGCTCAGAAACAGCGTGAGATCGCCCGAGTCTCAGTATATTCGTCATGCAGCCAAACAAAAGATAATGATAAAATTCATCACAAGTGCTTTAGTATTCAAGAAAAACTTCAGAAAGTTTGTGATTTTACCACATATAATCCTTTATTATCGTTATTGTGCGTAAAACCGCCGATGATCGTTTCTGCTCAATTCCAGTCGATCAGAGTTTGTTTGTTTCCTTCATTGAACTGTCGAATAATTTCCGCTTTAAATCGAGAGAAACATAAATGAGCAGATGATGTGTTATACTTCAGGCTGATGCTTTTCTGGAAATCCGATGTTTCAATGTTTCATCTTTCATTCCGTTAAAATCCATCTGTCCATAACGACTTCATATGAGCTTCTGAAGAGACAGAGACAGAGAGAGAGAAATCCCTCCCCTCAGTGTGTGTGTGTGTGTGTGTGTGTGGCTCAGAATCGCGTGCGAAGAGTCCGGCGTGTCATTCTGTGGAATCCGCCACCTGAAACACAGTATATAACAGCAAACACACACACACACACATACAGTCACACACGTCACACACACTCGAGTCTCTTCTCCAGCTCATTCTGCGCTCGATCTTCACAGCAGGTACTTTATTTTGATTTATTGATTATTAGATATCAGCTCTCGCTTTGAATGTATAAGAATGAATCTTTGAATCAGCCATATACATTCATGTGATTGCTGAGTGTGAGTGATGAATGATTGAGATTGAACTGAGATATGATATGACTGCATGCACGAACCCAACTGTTTATTATGATTATTATTACTGAATGAAGCTGTTGTATGTTTCAGAGCATCAGTTGAAGATGATTCCTCCTGGAGACTGTCTGTATGCAGGGAGAAAGAGGAGGAAACCCGTCCAGAAACAGTTAAGACTCACACTCTACTGTACATACAGTAGCACACACACACATATCACATATATATATATATATATATATATATATATATATATATATATATATATATATATATATATATGACCATAAATCATCAGTAACATCTGAAGTGTTTAACAGAAATAAACTCCCCACTGAACATGATTGATTTGAAAGGATCTTGAAACATTTCACTTAATGTAGGGTACATTAAATTTAACATTTAATTTAATATTCAACAATAATATTGATCTGCCTGCATTGACACTATTATACAAGAACTGTATAATTCTCTAAACTCTATTTACTCCAGAGCGGCTATATATATATATATATATATATATATATATATGCTCATATGAAGTCGTTATTTATATATATATAAATGAACTAAATTAATAACTTTTATTTTTATTTTTATTAAAAACAAAAATGAAGCATCACTGAACTTCCTTAAGCTGGACTGTGACGCTATTTTCTTCTAGAAACAAACTTTGTTGCATTATTTTCCTGTTATCTCCTGTTCTTTCCTGTTATGCTTTGAAACAATCTATATTGTAAAAAGCCCTATATAAATAAATGTGACTTGACTTAATAATATTAACGGTTATTATTATTATTATTATATGGTAAACAACAAAGTAATGAAAGTGTAAACGCGTATGTGACACTGAGAACATCATAAGAGAAAGTGAGTCAAACTGTCCAGAGTTAGAAATGACTGACAAACAGATCAAATCATATTGAGTTCAGATTAAAGCAAATTAACATTAATAAACCCTCATACGGTTTTAAACTGCCTGTAACTGTAGATTCATAACTGTCCTGAGAGGAAGCTTTGCCAGTATTTATGTTGATTAATATATTATTATTATATATATTTATATATTTGTAGCTGTGCTTTTAACCACTTCAGAAATCAGTCGCTCTAAACCGATTAAAGCTGAACTTTGTGAAACTGTTGATTTAGTTGGGTTAGGGTTAGGTTAGGGTTAAGGTTAGGTTATTAATCCTAACTGTTGATTTAGTTGGGTTAGGGTTAGGTTAGGGTTAAGGTTAGGTTATTAACCCTAACTGTTGATTTAGTTGGGTTAGGGTTAGGTTAGGGTTAAGGTTAGGTTATTAATCCTAACTGTTGATTTAGTTGGGTTAGGGTTAGGTTAGGGTTAAGGTTAGGTTATTAACCCTAACTGTTGATTTAGTTGGGTTAGGGTTTATTTGAAAACACCTTCTGCCGTGTTTGTTAGTTTAGTACTGGATTTATTCTAGATGTTTTTGCTGTCAGGTGAAGTGACCTGTGCTCAGGGTCTATGGCAAGCCGTTTGAACTTTTATTCATTTCCAGGATATGAATTGTTGATATCAAGAATTAAATTTTTGATATCAACAATTAAATTTTTTGATATAAAAAAATATATTTTCACTAGTGAAATTTCACCATAGGCTGCCATTCAAAACCAATTGTTGATATCAAGAATTGATTTCTTACTAGTAGAAATATAATTTTTGATATCAATAATTACATTGTTACTAGTAAAAATGTGAATTACTGATATCAATAATTCAATTGTCA
>NC_139986.1:30549035-30571535 GCF_963993115.1 Abramis brama
TGTGTTGATGGTTTGTGTGATGGTGTGTGTGATGGTTTGTGTTGATGGTTTGTGTGATGGTGTGTGTGATGGTGTGTGTGATGGTTTGTGTGATGGTTTGTGTGATGGTTTGTGTGATGGTTTGTGTTGATGGTGTGTGTGATGGTGTGTGTGATGTTTGTGTGATGGTGTGTGTGATGGTTTGTGTGATGGTTTGTGTGATGGTTTGTGTTGATGGTTTGTGTGATGGTGTGTGTGATGGTGTGTGTGATGGTTTGTGTGATGGTTTGTGTGATGGTTTGTGTGATGGTTTGTGTTGATGGTTTGTGTGATGGTGTGTGTGATGGTGTGTGTGATGGTTTGTGTGATGGTTTGTGTGATGGTTTGTGTGATGGTTTGTGTGATGGTTTGTGTGATGGTTTGTGTGATGGTTTGTGTTGATGGTTTGTGTGATGGTGTGTGTGATGGTGTGTGTGATGGTTTGTGTGATGGTTTGTGTGATGGTGTGTGTGATGGTTTGTGTGATGGTTTGTGTGATGGTTTGTGTTGATGGTTTGTGTGATGGTGTGTGTGATGGTTTGTGTTGATGGTTTGTGTGATGGTGTGTGTGATGGTGTGTGTGATGGTTTGTGTGATGGTTTGTGTGATGGTTTGTGTGATGGTTTGTGTTGATGGTGTGTGTGATGGTGTGTGTGATGTTTGTGTGATGGTGTGTGTGATGGTTTGTGTGATGGTTTGTGTGATGGTTTGTGTTGATGGTGTGTGTGATGGTGTGTGTGATGGTGTGTGTGATGGTTTGTGTGATGGTTTGTGTGATGGTTTGTGTTGATGGTGTGTGTGATGGTGTGTGTGATGGTGTGTGTGATGGTGTGTGTGATGGTGTGTGTTGATGGTGTGTGTGATGGTTTGTGTGATGGTTTGTGTTGATGGTGTGTGTGATGGTGTGTGTGATGGTGTGTGTGATGGTGTGTGTGATGGTGTGTGTGATGGTTTGGATTTGGAGACATTTTGAATATGATGAGTTTGTTTGAGATGTTGTCGTCTAGATGAACTGCTTTATCTGCCTATTACAGGATCTGTGGTTTCATCTGTGGTGTGTGTGTGTGTGTGTGTGTGTCTGATGGCAAACTCACCCAACGGTCAGTGGAAGACTAACATCAACACATGCCAGTAGAATCCGCTGAGGACTCGAAATAAAACACTGTTTTACATGAGAAATGGATTTTGGTTGAACATGTGAATGATTTCTAAACTCTTACGTTGTGCTGAATTAGAGCTCCTACACAGTGAACGCTGCAGTGATGTTGAGTCGGGCTGAGGCTCGCGTGCCACGGTTAGTTTTGCGTGTTTAAACCACATGTTCAGATGCATTCCTCAGCGCAGTTTATAATTCAGCATATTCAGGAGTTTCTTCTGAGCTGCAGATTCCAGCATCTGGACGGAGAACAATTACACCAGTCTGAGCGTTAGACAGTTCAGCGAGAGAAAGTGAAGTACGGGCGTTTGGGAGTTTAGTTAAATCGATAATAATGAATAACACACACCAGTGTTACAAAGATGACAGTTAAAGGGGAAAACAGGCTGTTCGTACACTGATGTTTTCACAGCTGCTTTTCATCACAGGCTGCGAAAGTATCAAGTGTTTCACGACTGACTGAAGAGAAACCAGAATCAGAATGAGCTTTTATTGTTCTCTCTCACACACACACTCACACTCTCACACACACACTCACACTCTCACGCACTCACACACATGCACACTCACGCACACACACGCACACACACACACACACACTCACACTCACACTCTCACGCACTCACACACATGCACACTCACGCACACACACGCACACACACACACACACTCACACTCACACTCTCACGCACTCACACACATGCACACTCACACTCTCACGCACTCACACACATGCACACTCGCACACACATGCGCACACACACACACACTCACACACTCACACACATGCACACTCACTCACGCACACACACACTCACGCACTCACACACATGCACACGCACTCACACACACACGCACACACACACTCATGCTCTCACACACACACACACACACACACACACAAACACACACACACAGAATCAGCTTTTGTTGATGGTTTAATAAATGAGGCTGTTGTTGTGCTGGTGTGTGTGAGATCAGTGTGTCCAGCTTCTGTCTTCAGTATAAACCTCTGATTCTCCAGCTGTGCAGGACTGAAGGGTTTGTGGCTTCGCAGGATCCGCCCTTCTGCACGCAACGCCTGGGAACCAGTCCAGGACTGGGATTTACCCGCCCGGCTCTGGGAACCCTGGAGAACCGTCTCAAACACAGACAGCCTGCAGACACTCTCAGATCCATTCATGACATATTAGCCCGTTCCTTCGAGCCTGAAATCATTCATTTTGTAGATGAGAAACACTTTCAAACATTTCAGAGATTCACCTGGACAAAAAAACACTGTTTGGATTTAAATAAACAGACACTTGCAAAAATATTGCAGTGATTTATATGTTTCTGGCATGCTCTGGCTTTTAACCCCAACTGATACAGTGTGCAGCTTTTCGTTTCTTAAACATCCATGTATGAAGATGAAGCCCATGGCTTTATTCCAATGCCAAGGTTCATGGGGTTCAAATTGTGAAGAGTGATTTGGGAGCCAAGGAATCATTTTCACCGAAGTCGTGACTTTAAAATCACTGAAAGTCTGTGCTGGATAATTTAGAGAGTGGCTGCAGGGTTAATGAATTGATGATGGAAATAAATGTTGTGATGTTGCATAAGGTTGTCTAAACGGATACACTCCGTAATCAAAACTAAAGACTGGCCAGGCAGTGTGTGAGTTTCCAGCAGACTCATGTTCACAGCGGTCCAGGCTCTATTTGGCTCTCCTGAGTTCGATTTGAACAGAACAAAATCACCTACCAGCACAGAATAACCTATGAGAAATAAATATGCTTTGATACTGGAACACGTTTAGAACACGCGTGTCTGATGTGTTCCCGCGGGCCGGATCCAGACCTGATGAAACACACGTTTAGAACACGCTTGTCTGACGTGTTCCCGCGGGCCGGATCCAGACCTGATGAAACACACGTTTAGAACACGCTTGTCTGACGTGTTCCCGCGGGCCGGATCCAGACCTGATGAAACACACGTTTAGAACACGCTTGTCTGACGTGTTCCCGCGGGCCGGATCCAGACTGATGAAACACACGTTTAGAACACGCTTGTCTGACGTGTTCCCGCAGGCCGGATCCAGACCCGATGAAACATGCGTTTAGAACACGCTTGTCTGACGTGTTCCCGCGGGCCAGATCCAGACCCGATGAAACACACGTTTAGAACACGCTTGTCTGACGTGTTCCCGCAGGCCGGATCCAGACCCGATGAAACATGTGTTTAGAACACGCTTGTCTGACGTGTTCCCGCGGGCCAGATCCAGATCCGATGAAACACGTTTAGAACACGCATGTCTGACGTGTTCCTGCGGGTCGGATCCAGACCCGATGAAACATGCGTTTCGAACACGCTTGTCTGACGTGTTCCCGCGGGCCAGATCCAGACCCGATGAAACATGCGTTTAGAACACGCTTGTCTGACGTGTTCCCGCGGGCCAGATCCAGACCCGATGAAACATGCGTTTAGAACACGCTTGTCTGACGTGTTCCCGCGGGCCAGATCCAGACCCGATGAAACATGCGTTTAGAACACGCTTGTCTGACGTGTTTCCGCGGGCCAGATCCAGACCCGATGAAACACGTTTAGAACACGCTTGTCTGACGTGTTCCTGCGGGCCGGATCCAGACCCGATGAAACATGCGTTTAGAACACGCTTGTCTGACGTGTTCCTGCGGGCCGGATCCAGACCCGATGAAACATGCGTTTAGAACACGCTTGTCTGACGTGTTCCTGCGGGCCGGATCCAGACCCTATGAAACACGCGTTTAGAACACGCTTTGTCTGACGTGTTCCCGCAGGCCGGATCCAGACCCGATGAAACACGCGTTTAGAACACGCTTTGTCTGACGTGTTCCCGCAGGCCGGATCCAGACCCGATGAAACACGCGTTTAGAACACGCTTTGTCTGACGTGTTCCCGCAGGCCGGATCCAGACCCTATGAAACATGCGTTTAGAACACGCTTGTCTGACGTGTTTCCGCGGGCCAGATCCAGACCCGATGAAACATGCGTTTAGAACACGCTTGTCTGACGTGTTTCCGCGGGCCAGATCCAGACCCGATGAAACACGTTTAGAACACGCTTGTCTGACGTGTTCCCGTGGGCCGGATCCAGACCCGATGAAACATGCGTTTAGAACACGCTTGTCTGACGTATTCCCGTGGGCCGGATCCAGACCCGATGAAACACACGTTTAGAACACGCTTGTCTGACGTGTTCCCGTGGGCCGGATCCAGACCCGATGAAACACACGTTTAGAACACGCTTGTCTGACGTGTTCCTGCGGGCCGGATCCAGACCCGATGAAACACACATTTAGAGCACGCTTGTCTGACGTGTTCCCGTGGGCCTGATGAAACACGCCTCTCTGCCGCTGCAAGCCGTTTATTTACTCAGGAAGCCAAAGCAAATTGATTCTGTGGCAGTGATAATTGTCTGTGGTGTTTGTGGGCGGTGGAGAACTAGAGAACTAAAGCACACGCCACCTTCAATGAGCGCTGTGAGAGAAACACATGTTATGTCCTGTGGGAGATGCCGTATTCATGTTTTTACTCTGTAAAGAGGAGATGTCGTGTAGGTGGGTTTCATTAACATTAAAGGAATGTGCTGAGAACAGATCAACGGTGGCTGATGAGGCAGTAATTAATCCAGTGGCGGTGGCTGGAATATCCGCTAATTTGCCGGGATCAAGTGATGTCACTGATCCGTATCAGCTTGGCTAATTCATGATGGCTGTTTTGGTGTTGGGTGGCTTTGACCCGCTGGACTCCATCCAAAACATATCCATTTCTCTTGTTAGGACAATCTCACACATACGCTTGGGTTGTAAGTGTTTTAAAACAAACATTAATAGACAGATTTGCAGCTATTCTGAGGTTTGACGTCCATTATTGTGGCAAAATTTCTGATCACAATTAGCATTCGCCGATTATGATCCTGCGAGGATGGATTAGAATATCACAGACTGTCTCTCTAACTCATAAACTGAAGCTGGTGCCTTACAGATTAGAGACAAAAATAACCCTTTCCCAAAACTAGAGAGAGAGAGAGAGAGAGAGAGAGAGAGAGAGCATGACAGCTCTATAATGACATGCACAAGTGTTCAAAACATTTAGTGTACTTAGTGTATTGACACACACACACACACACACACACACACACACATTTGTCTTTTATCTAATTAATTGAAGAACTAACTGACAGATTATAAAAATTATCTTTAGTTGTGTGCCTGAACATGTCTCCCTGAATGTGAAACTGCTTTGTGCCGTTATTTGTGGAAATATGATTATTTACATATAAAGCTTCAGTTATGCTTGCTGTCATATTGAAAGTGTTTTATGTTCCTGGTGCCTCATACATTTTAATCTTGTGTCTGCAGGTCAGATATCGTGGAGATCTAAATATGTGCTTCTTCTAAACCATTTCTAGGATCAGAAAGTTATTTCCTAAACGTGAATTTTTTACTTCATTCATTTAAACTTTTGTTTTCTAAATGTGAGAATCATTCAGTGCAGTTTGTTTGCTCTCAGTTGTATTAAAATTTCTGACAGAGGCACATTTTTTGGTTCCTCAAGCAGAAGATTAGACAATTAGAACGAATGTGAACAACAAACTGATGTGTTTGATGTCACATGACAGCAGCAGATAGAGACACACAATAGCTCATATGATGAACCGTTAGGCTCCATAACATCGAGCTTAACCTTCTGTGGCGAAGCATTCACAGCCTGCCAGCAGTCATCAATATTTAACAGCTGTTGTTCTTCTGAAAGTCTTTATAGGCTAATGTGGGTTCCTCGTTTGCACGCAAGGGCTTGGCCTCACGCCAGAGCTGTCAGACACACTGCAGACTGACAGAAGAGGATCGCGTGACAGCAGCTCTTGCTCGCCCAGCGCCTCTCTCTCTCTCTCTCTCTCTCTCTCTCTCGTGTGTGTGTTTCCTGTGCTGGTTGGTCAGAGAGGTTAGGGGGCGGGGCTCAGTGAGGGGGCAGGGCTCAGCGCGTGTCAGTCTGTTCACTCGAGCTGCTCCACTGAACCCTTCAGTGACAAAGAAGAAGCCAGAGAAATAGCAGAGCAAAGACAGTTTAACTCACTGAAGCGTCTGATCCCAATCGCTTTGACTCTGTCAAACTACTGTGAGAGTTTGTAAGATAGACAGTTTTTCCTCCTTGAAATATTTCAGCTTGAGTGAGATGAAGATCTCAGTGTGTGTTAACCCTTTAGATGCACATCAGGTTGTAAATGTTTTCTCGAGCTGAACATACAAACACACAAGTCTGTAATAACACAATTATTACAGTCATATCAGTTGGTCAAGAACATGAAGACACTTTTATGAGGAGAACATGAAATAACATGAAATAACATCAAATAACGGAAGAGTTTAAAGCATTTCCAAACACAATGAGCTTTTTTCTTACGTTACCATTAGAATAATGCTGCTGATAAAAACAGGGACGGAACTGAAGTTCACTGTTCACACAATGGAAAAATCATGCCAGTCACTTGTAAGAAATCAAATTTAATGTAAATGAATGTATGAATAATTTTACTGTATTCTTTCCTGTCCCAGCAGCTGCTCAGGAAAACCCTCGTGAGAAACACGTGAGCGGGAAGAAGAGCAACACGACAGACACATGTGTTCCTGAGAGCCAGCTGCTGCTAGAGGTGTGTGTGAGAGAGTGTGTGTGTGTGTGTGTGCGTGTGTGTGTAAAGGTGCACTGATGACGTCAGTAACTCTCATACTGCAGAACTAGAATAGTCAGGTTCACTAGTTGATTGACTAGTTTTGTACGGTTAAACACAGAATGAGAAGCAGACTCTCATTCAGAGGAACAGTGTGTTAGAGTTAACCCTAACCAGTGAAGAGTTAACCCTGACCAGTGAAGAGTTAACCCTAACCAGTGAAGAGTTAACCCTAACCAGTGAAGAGTGTGTTGCGTGACTGGAGGAATCACAGCTTCAGTTTCCCGACTCAATCCCAGAGGAGGAGAATATTCCAGAGTTTCCGTGGAAAGATTCTGAATGGGTTTCTTTCGTGACCTTTTTGAAATGCCTTTGAAGTCTTTGTGTCAATGTGAGAAAGGAGGAAAACCCATCAGGATGTCAATAGAAACAGAGAGATTTTTCATGATCTGTTTTCAGGGCTGAATTTCTGTTTAAAGTCTGTGTTGTAAAATCCGCTCCGAGCAGCAGGTGCTGTTTTCTCGAGCTCAGACACTAAACCATCATACAGAATCAGAAATCACCTTTACACACTCACTGGATGAACAAATAAATGAATGAACAAAATAAACAATGAATGAATGAGTGAATGAACGAACACGAACGAATGAACATGTTGTGTTTCAGTGTCTCGCTGGTTTTGCTCTGGTCGTCAGCAGTGACGGGATGGTCTTCTACGCATCATCCACCATCGTCGACTACCTGGGCTTCCACCAGGTGAGATCAGAACATCACACACACACACACACACACACACACACAACATCACAGCAGAACATCACACACACACACACACACACACACACACACACACACACAACATCACAGCAGAACATCACACACACACACACACACACGACATCACAGCAGAACATCACACACACACACACACACACACACACACACACACACACACACACACACACACAACTATCCTCTGAGGAACGGTGGGTTATTTTCTGCTGTTAGCGGCGGATCTCACGCGGTCAGTCTTGCTGCTTTACAAGGCAAATGTTCAGACAGCTTTGCGTGCCTGTCGTATGGAAAGTATGGGGCAAGTTTCACTATTATAGAAAGAATCTGTCATTTCTGACAAAAGAAAAGGAAGAATTAAGCATGCAGGCTTATTTTGGGAATGCTGGGATCTGGTGCGTTAGGCAGTCGATGTCACGCGACGTTTTACACTTCCTGACCGCGCGGGAAAATCCAGAAGATCCAGGAATCTGAGCCGTCTGACCACAATAAAGCTACAGATTCCACTGTAAAAGGCCAATGTTTACATATAGTGTATAAATATGTGTGTGTATATATATACAGTGCATATATATATATATATATATATATATATATATATATATATATATATATATATATTTGTATATAAAAATATAGTATTGATATTTCAATATTTCTAAAAGTTTAACATTCAAATTTATGATTAGGCTTGAAAAAAAATTCACTTTTGAGACCAATTGTCTATATATATATATATATATATATATATATATATATATATATATATAAAATAAGGCAGAATATGGTCGAGCCCTCGTTGACGGCGTCTCTTTCTCTCCTTAGACGGATGTGATGCATCAGAATGTGTTTGATTACATTCACGTGGACGACCGGCAGGAGTTCAGACGGCAGCTGCACTGGGCCATGAACCCTTCGACCCAAAGCCCGGATCAGCAGTTCCCCAGCGGCACGGGTGTGAGAACACACTAAACATGCATCACACGCTTCACACACGTAAACACGCTACACACGCCTCACACACTTCACACACATAACATGCATCACACGCCTCACACACTTCACACGCCTTACACGCTTCACATGCATCACACGCTTCACACGCTAAACACGCTTCACACGCTAAACACGCTTCACACACATCACACACATCACACGTAAACACGCTACACATGCCTCACACACTTCACACGCCTTACACGCTTCACATGCATCACACGCTTCACATGCATCACACGCTTCACACGCTAAACACGCTTCACATGCATCACACGCTTCACACGCCTTACACGCTTCACATGCATCACACGCTTCACACGCTAAACACGCTTCACATGCATCACACGCTTCACACGCTAAACACACTTCACATGCATCACACACTTCACCATGAACCCTTCAACCCAAAGCTCGGATCAGCAGTTCCCCAGCGGCATGGGTGTGAGAACACACAACACACGCCTCACATGCTTCACACGCTAAACACGCTTCACACGCTAAACACGCCTCACACGGTAAACACGGTTCACATGCCTCACACGCTTCACACATATCACACGCTTCACACATATCACACGCATCACACACTTCACACATATCACACGCTAAACATGTTAAACATGCCTCACACGCTAAACACGCTAAACACGCTTCACACATATCACACGCATCACACGCTTCACACATATCACACTCTAAACATGCTAAACATGCCTCACACGCAGCACACGCTAAACACGCTTCACACGCATCACACACTTCACACATATCACACTCTAAACATGCTAAACATGCCTCACACGCAGCACACGCTAAACACGCTTCACACGCATCACACACTTCACATATATCACACTCTAAACATGCTAAACATGCCTCACACGCAGCACACGCTTCACACATATCACACGCATCACACGCTTCACACATATCACACTCTAAACATGCTAAACATGCCTCACACGCAGCACACGCTAAACACGCTTCACACGCATCACACATATCACACGCTAAACATGCTTCACACGCCTCACACGCTAAACACGCTTCACACGCATCACGCGCTTCACACATATCACGCGCTTCACACATATCACACGCTAAACATGCTAAACATGCTTCACACGCCTCACACGCAGCACACACTTCACACGCTAAACACGCATAACACGCGCTTCACACATATCACGCGCTTCACACATATCACACGCTTTACACATATCACACGCTAAACATGCTTCACACACCTCACACGCAGCACACACTAAACACGCTTCACACGCTAAACATGCATCACACGCCTCACACGCTTAAACATGCAGCACATGCTTCACATGCCTCACACGCAGCACACGCTTTACACGCATTACACGGTAAACACGCCTCACATGCTAAACACGCTAAACACGCATTACACGCTTCACATGCGCCACACGCGTGTAAATGACTGGAGCCAGACTCAAGTCTGCAGTGCTGATGTTTGGCCGCTCATGTTTGTCTTGTAGGTGAAGATTTTGTGGTCAGCTCGTTGTTTGAGTCCGAGGAGGCGGGTGGCGTTGCTCCAGAGTTCTCCTGCTTCCTGAACCGATGTTTTATCCTGCGAGTTCGCTGCTTACTGGACAGCACGTCTGGATTTCTGGTGAGAGATTCTTTCAGTTTAGAGGCCACAGATAAATTACTTTGTGTGACTCACATGTGATCATAACCCTCGACTGAACAAGGACTTCTTCTAGATTGTTTTCCATGAGATTTTTCCTTAAATTATTCCACTGAGAGAAAAAAATCCAAACCATGTTGATGTTTTGGCTGCAGGTCTCGAGTCTTCACGTGTGATTTGGCTTTGTGTGCTTTAGGAGTGTTTGCTGCACATAAACAGGGTTGATTCATAAGAAGGTTGTAGTTAGACAGATGCTTGTGACGTTCATCTCAGAAGACGTTACCACACCCATATCACTCTGTAGCCCAGGACTGGGTTCCCACTGAAGCTTAGCAGGGTTGAGTCTGGTCAGTACCTTGATGGGAGACTCCTGGGAAAACCAGGTCGCTGCTGGAGGAGGTGTTAGTGAGGCCAGTAAGGGGTGCTGTGGTCTGTGTGGGTCCTAACACCCCAGTGTAGTGATGGGGACACTACACTGAAAAACTGTCCTTGGGAAGAGACAGAGACTCTCTGTGGTCATTAAATCCCCATGGCACTTCTCGTAAAGAGTCACAGTGTAACTGGCCACATTCCCTCCATCGGCCCTGACCAGTCATGGCCTCCTCATCCACTGTGTGTGAGAGAGTGTGTGTGTGTGTGTGTGTAACACCACTCATAACCTGTGCTCAGACCTGAAGTGTGTGTGCTTGCAGACGATGCAGTTCCAGGGCCGACTGAAGTTCCTCCAGGGCCAGAGGAGGAGGATGGTGTCGGGGGCGAGTCTCCCTCCTCAGCTGGGGCTGTTCTGTGTGGCCGTGCCCCTCGTGCCCCTCGTGCCCTCCAGTGCT
Source organism: Abramis brama (assembly GCF_963993115.1). NCBI lineage: Eukaryota > Metazoa > Chordata > Actinopteri > Cypriniformes > Leuciscidae > Abramis > Abramis brama. The sequence continues at coordinate 30,560,173 of NC_139986.1, forward strand.
GAGGCGAAGATGAAGACCAGCCTGATGAAGGGCAAACACAAGAACCCTGTTCTCTCCTCGCTAGATCACAAGTAATACTCTTTCCTTTCGCTCTGGGTTGGAGAAATGGTCACTGTTACTGTTAGTGCTGCAGAAATGTACACGCTTTTTAATCACCTGTTGAAGTTTAGTTACAGTGCAAACCCTGATCCTGCTGAACTGAACTCAATAATGAATCTGTTGTCTTCTGTAGAGCTGCTTTACAGATTAAATTGAATGTGTCATAATTGATGAATTTTGCAACACTGTTATTTTCCCGTTTATCACTGTGAAGCGCTATAGAAATAAAGACTTGACTTGACCTAGACACTTTCCCTTAATGAGACTGCCTACAATTTGGAGAACATAATAGTTGTTATAATTACTTTATTTTGGGACCAAATGTTATATTGCACAAATGTAGGAATGATGGAGTTTTGACAGAACAATTTCTCCCATGAATCTGATTGAGGGAACTTGACGCATTTTCCTTTACAGATGTGATTTGCCACTGACAGATTAGCAGGATCTTCTCTTTTCCGGTCCATCCACATCGACTCTTTAGGGTTCAGGATTTTAGAGCTTTAAGTTTGTTTCTTTTCAGCCATTTAGATGGAATTGCATCTTTATTTGTCCTGCTAAATCCCCCAGTTGCACTGAATCCTCAGATCGCTCGCAGATAGTTGGGCATTTTCAGCCTGATAACTCAAGAGGTTTATGGTTGTGGTTAGCTGATTCATCCCTCTATGTGTGTGTGTGTGTGTTTGTCTCTGGCAGTGACAGAGACGATCCTCTCAGACGGTCACACATGATCCCCTCCAAAGACAACATGAAGTGCCGGATTGACGCTCAGTACGTGCCGGACGAGCCTTTGAACTTCTGCAAGTCTGTGTCGAGTGTCCCGAAGCTCCAGAACCTGGACTGTGGCGTGTGGCCCGTGAGAAGCTCCTCGGCCCGCTCGGGTCACGCGCTCGAGCTCGCCACGAGGAAACACACACACTACGGGAAACCGTATCGCCCGGGCCCCGGATACTACAGCACCAGGGCCGAGGCGTTCGTGCCGAAGACGTACGGGAGCGTCTCACACAACGACTACGACCCAGACGCCATCAAGAGCGAGAGCTTCTGCTACGCCGGTCCCGGCGAGGGCTTCGACACACACCTGGTGCCGGAGCCGCCCATAAAGGTGGAGCAGGACTCGGACTCGGAGAACGGCTGTGACGTGTTTGGGCGATACGCGTGCGGCTTCGAGATCGTGCCGATGAAAGCAGAGTCGGTGTACGGCGAGGTGTTCTCCTGTCAGCGGATGAAGGGAACGCCGTACGGGAGCCCGTATCCCAGCGCTTACGGCGGACCGGCTCGGCCTCTGAAGTGTGTGCTGAACAGAGACTCGCTGAACACACACGGGCCCGACGCCTGCGCTGACGACTACAGAGGGTTCGTGCAGCACGACTATAAGGCGGCCTACGAGTTCAAAGGGCCCGGGCTCCTTCAGGCCATCAAGCAGGAGCCGACGGATCCTCCACACTGGAACACGATGAGCAACTGTGTGATGAGCAGCGCAAACAAGACCAACCCGTACGCCTTCATGCAGTAGCGCTTCATTAGCTAACCTAACCCTAACCCAACCCAATCTTGTATCAAGATTAAGTGAGTTTGTGCTTAAAACAAAACAAATATCTGCCAATGGTCTCAGAATAAAGCAAGAAGCCCCTTGAAGCTGTGATTTACAGTGAATTTAGAACAGCTAAGGGGCGTTGTTCTAAATCCACTGTAAATCACAGCTTCAAGGGGCTGATTGCTTTTATAAAACGGTTACTCCATAAAAATATTCATTTTAAATTTTTAATTTATTCATAAAATAAACACCAGCAACAAAAAATATAACGTTATAACACATTTATTACTCCACCAAGCAACACATGCACCAACAAAGCATCACAAACGGCAGTTGCGCAGTAACACTAATGTGATGCACTCACAGGTGTGTGTTTGCTGAGTCATTTACAACGGCTTCCAATGCGGCTCAACCAATCAGAGTCAAGGACCGGAACTATCCGGATTATAAAACTCGTTTTCTTTTTGAATTAAGATCATTTTTCTGACTCCACTGGCAGATATTTGTTTTGTATTAATCACAAACTCGCTTCATTTTGATCAGTATGTCAGAAAACAAAACTTAATATCTAGTCTAGTCATTTTGCTTGTATCTTGATTCAAGAATGTTTAGATATTTCTACTGGACAAAAAGACAAAAACCCTGAATAAGAAAACCGTCTCTGTCAGTTTCGGGATGTGGTTTGGGTGCTCGGCGGTTTACAGTTTGTTCGCTGAGCTTTCATTATATTTTCTTCTATGCAGTTTTTATATAGTCAGGCTAATATTTCTCTGTTCATCAAACATGGACAAGGATAAAATTACTAACATAAAAATGAGAAATAAAACAACAATTAAAATAATAAACATATGAGAGCGACAGTCTCTCATGCTTTCATCTGAAATGCCAAGATGCACATTTATATTGAGGACAAAGATTCATTTCAAGGGTTATTGAGTTTATTACATCATTACAATCATTGTTATCCAAACACTTGTTTTATTAAAGCATTTTGTTTGCATGTTTATTAAGTATTGAAGTATAAAAACTGAAGGATTTCATCTGAAGTTTGTTTTCGGATATCGGCTTATATGACTCCATATTTGGACAGAAATATTCTTCTATCTCATAAAATAGCCAAGAGGTGAAAAACACCCGACTAATATGTTGAAGCACATCAGTAACAAAAAATATTCAATAATAATGTCAAATATTTAGGCTTTTAAACATTTTAATGTTAAATTCACTTCAGCATTGATAATAATGCCAAACGTTTAATGACGTGTTTAATGGAGAACGGCTCTAAAGTTCTGAGTTTGTATCTACGACTTTGTATAAAACTACTGTTTCACCTGCGGTTTCACAGACCAGGCTTAATCTAGTCCCAGGCTTAATTTAGTCCCAGGCTTAATCTAGTCCCAGGCTTAATCTAGTCCCAGGCTTAATCTAGTCCCAGGCTTAATCTAGTCCCAGGCTTAATCTAGTCCCAGGCTTAATCTAGTCCCAGGCTTAATTTAGTCCCAGGCTTAATCTAGTCCCAGACTTAATCTAGTCCCAGGCTTAATCTAGTCCCAGGCTTAATCTAGTCCTAGACTAGTGTTTGAGCCGTTCTAACGGAAAGCGTATTTTAAAATACGTCAGTGCCATTTTTTTGTTTCAAGACACACATCAGTAATGTTTTTTTCTAAGGCACGTTTATAAAACTTACTTAATTGAACTAAGGCCTAATCCTGGCTTAATCTAAGCCCTGTCTGTGAAACCGGGCCTTAATGTATTTGTCAATAAGTAAAGATAATAATGATAATAGCAATAATGCACTTGCACTACTGGGGCTCGTTCAGCAAACCGATGTCATTGTGACGCTCCGCTGTTTGATGAGAGGCTTTTGTGGAAGGTTCATTTGTATCAACAATTTGTATTTATTGTTTAATAAATATCAAAGGCCTTTTGCACTTTTTCAGGAAGGGTTTTAACACGACGTTTTGCCACTGGCATTCAACATGGACAATAAATATTAACAGAAGATACAATAATATTTTACACAAGTTTGTAACTGCAAAGCAGCAACAATCAAATATGGGTCTTCCTGTTATATTTATTACTTTTATAAAAATAAAAATCTTTTATGACAAAAAGACCGTGCATATGTTGTGTTGTAGGATTTTATTATGAATAACGGCAGAAAGAAATATTTCCATTTGTGTTTCACATTTCAGAGTCTCCTTTTTCATTTGAAAATTGTGCCCAGTATTTTGTCCCCCAGAGAAGATATTTAAAGCTTAAAACACAGTTCTGATATGAGACAGCATCTGAAGATGATTTAATCCCGTTTAAATCCCGCCTCCTGCCAGTCAACACGCACTCCTATTGGTGTGACATCATCAGCAGGGCGGAGCTTCTCTCACACAGATCTGCCCTGAAACGGCTCATTCATTCTCATGATCACAGAGCATTTACTAACATGAGATGTAAGTCCAGTAAAAGTTCTGTCCAGAGAGCGACTGACTCTCTTAGCTGTAAAGTTTTTAAAAATGCAGCACTTATAGTCTCTGTGACTGTCAGATCATCAGATCTCTGGATCTCTGGCGACATCTAGTGGCCTGGATCAATGATCTGCAGAAACACGAGGAACACTCCTCCACATCTGTACATCTGATATACAGTGATAACCTTCTCCTGCGTTCTCACACGCGCCTGTCAGTCTGTCTTCTTCCGCTGAGCTTCTACGGGCCTGTAATGGCAGATTATCTGTCCCAGTATGAAGGAGTTTATCAGGAGAAACAGCAGACCGGCCAACCAGACGAGAGTAAAGCTGTTCCGGCCCTCGAACTCCAGGGAATACGCTGGCGATAACCAGAGCGCCTGGACGAGAGAAACATCACAGATGAAGACTCACGCCGTCAGGAATACATTAATGAGGAGATGTTCATATTCCCTCACCTGACCCACAATCCACAGCAGCAGCAGCGCGAGGCCTCGTCTCCAGCCCAGCGTCAGGCGCGGCACGACCAGCGGCAGCAGACACAGGTACCAGAGGAAATACTGCACACACACACACACACACACACACACACACACGAGACTCAGACACAGGTACCAGAGGAAATACTGCACACACACACACACACACACACGAGCCTCAGACACAGGTACCAGAGGAAATACTGCACACACACACACACACACACACACACACCCACGAGCCTCAGACACAGGTACCAGAGGAAATACTGCACACACACACACACACACACGAGCCTCAGACACAGGTACCAGAGGAAATACTGCACACACACACACACACACGAGCCTCAGACACAGGTACCAGAGGAAATACTGCACACACACACACACACACACACGAGCCTCAGACACAGGTACCAGAGGAAATACTGCACACACACACACACGAGCCTCAGACACAGGTACCAGAGGAAATACTGCACACACACACACACACACACACACACACGAGCCTCAGACACAGGTACCAGAGGAAATACTGCACACACACACAGACACACACACACAAGCCTCAGACACAGGGTTGAGTGAGAGCCTCCTGAGCCGAGACATGACCTCATGAATATGGGAGGTTCTCGTACCTGTGAGGTGTTGGGGTTAGGGGTTAGGGGTTAGGGGAATAAAATCCATAAACTGTCCGAAGACACTTCAGGCTGTGCACTGGCCCTGCGCTACAACTGGCCGCTCCACGAACACAAACATCAAAATGCCCCAAACAAAATCCAGAGAGACGCATATAATTATAAAATAATAAAAAGGGCTAAATCGCCATGGGCTACATCCAAGTGGGCTATATTGCCGTGGTTTATACCAACAAGGGTTTAATTTTAAGAAAAAATGAAGGGTAGGTTTTAGTCAGATGTGGTGAGGGGCATATAACCCACGTCTGTCTGGACATGAGGAGACGCTCGACGTCACAGTGGACGGAGAAAAAATTATTCGGCTCTTCAACATCATCCACAACAGTGATGGCGGCCATTTTAACCAACTCAACGCCTGTATGGGCAAAGAGAAAATTTTCCAAAGCTCTGCTACATCACACACCCCCAAATGATGGCAGCTGTACTCATTTTTACGGTCTCGAGTCATTCAGGCATACTTTCACGACGGGTTTCGAACTTTCCCAAGGTTCTCATCAGGCGAATTAGAATGACAACTGTCTCTGTTCCCTCTCTACTCCATAGTGCTTGAGAGCGTGGTCCCTCTCGACTCTATAGTGGTAGAGGGCGTGGTCCCTCTCGACTCTATAGTGCTCAAGGGCGTGGTCCCTCTCGACTCTATAGTGCTCAAGGGCGTGGTCCCTCTCGACTCTATAGTGCTTGAGAGCGTGGTCCCTCTCGACTCTATAGTGGTAGAGGGCGTGGTCCCTCTCGACTCTATAGGGTTAGAGGGCGTGGTCCCTCTCGACTCTATAGGGTTAGAGGGAGTGGTCCCTCTCGACTCTATAGTGGTAGAGGGCGTGGTCCCTCTCGACTCTATAGTGCTCAAGGGCGTGGTCCCTCTCGACTCTATAGTGCTCAAGGGCGTGGTCCCTCTCGACTCTATAGTGCTCAAGGGCGTGGTCCCTCTCGACTCTATAGTGCTCAAGGGCGTGGTCCCTCTCGACTCTTTAGTGCTCAAGGGCGTGGTCCCGCTCGACTCTATAGTGCTCAAGGGCGTGGTCCCTCTCGACTCTATAGTGCTCGAGGGCGTGGTCCCTCTCGACTCTATAGTGCTCGAGGGCGTGGTCCCTCTCGACTCTATAGTGCTCGAGGGCGTGGTCCCTCTCGACTCTATAGTGGTAGAGGGCGTGGTCCCTCTCGACTCTATAGTGCTCAAGGGCGTGGTCCCTCTCGACTCTATAGTGCTCAAGGGCGTGGTCCCTCTCGACTCTATAGTGCTCAAGGGCGTGGTCCCTCTCGACTCTATAGTGCTCAAGGGCGTGGTCCCTCTCGACTCTATAGTGGTAGAGGGCGTGGTCCCTCTCGACTCTATAGTGCTCAAGGGCGTGGTCCCTCTCGACTCTATAGTGCTCAAGGGCGTGGTCCCTCTCGACTCTATAGTGCTCAAGGGCGTGGTCCCTCTCGACTCTATAGGGTTAGAGGGCGTGGTCCCTCTCGACTCTATAGTGGTAGAGGGCGTGGTCCCTCTCGACTCTATAGTGCTCAAGGGCGTGGTCCCTCTCGACTCTATAGGGTTAGAGGGCGTGGTCCCTCTCGACTCTATAGGGTTAGAGGGCGTGGTCCCTCTCGACTCTATAGTGCTCAAGGGCGTGGTCCCTCTCGACTCTATAGTGGTAGAGGGCGTGGTCCCTCTCGACTCTATAGTGCTCAAGGGCGTGGTCCCTCTCGACTCTATAGTGGTAGAGGGCGTGGTCCCTCTCGACTCTATAGTGGTAGAGGGCGTGGTCCCTCTCGACTCTATAGTGGTAGAGGGCGTGGTCCCTCTCGACTCTATAGGGTTAGAGGGCGTGGTCCCTCTCGACTCTATAGGGTTAGAGGGCGTGGTCCCTCTCGACTCTATAGTGGTAGAGGGCGTGGTCCCTCTCGACTCTATAGTGGTAGAGGGCGTGGTCCCTCTCGACTCTATAGTGGTAGAGGGCGTGGTCCCTCTCGACTCTATAGGGTTAGAGGGCGTGGTCCCTCTCGACTCTATAGTGGTAGAGGGCGTGGTCCCTCTCGACTCTATAGTGGTAGAGGGCGTGGTCCCTCTCGACTCTATAGGGTTAGAGGGCGTGGTCCCTCTCGACTCTATAGGGTTAGAGGGCGTGGTCCCTCTCGACTCTATAGTGGTAGAGGGCGTGGTCCCTCTCGACTCTATAGGGTTAGAGGGCGTGGTCCCTCTCGACTCTATAGTGCTCAAGGGCGTGGTCCCTCTCGACTCTATAGTGCTCAAGGGCGTGGTCCCTCTCGACTCTATAGGGTTAGAGGGCGTGGTCCCTCTCGACTCTATAGTGCTCAAGGGCGTGGTCCCTCTCGACTTTATAGGGTTAGAGGGCGTGGTGCCCCTCCCACTTTTACTAAAATACCTTTCAGCACTTTATGGTGCTTCATAGTTAGGGTTAGGGTTAGTGGTTCTCGTACCTGTGAGGTGCACACCTTGTTGAAGCTGACGAAGACGGCGGTGTGGAGGAAGCAGCAGAAGGGCCGGTCGGAGCGGAAGGCCAGGGAGGACAGCAGAACCAGCAGCAGCTGCGGCACGAACAGCACCAGCGCCAGACTCCCGGTCCAGTTCCCGGTCCAGATCCCGGTCCAGATCCCGGTCCAGATCCCGGTCCAGTTCCCCGTCCAGTTCCCGGTCCAAATCCCGGTCCAGTTCCCAGTCCAGTTCCCGGTCCCCGTCCCGCTCCCCTCCGCCGTCAGGTACAGCATGTAGAAGTACGGAGAGAAGTTGTGCCGGATGTCTCTGCGAGTCACATGGTACAGATACGACTCATGGAGGAAATCCCAGCCGTAACTGAGGAACAAAGGACAGAACTGATTGTTATATTATTATATTCCTAATGCTAGAATAATAGTGCAGTGACTGTGAAATAATTACTGGATGTCTGGGAATGATGTAGAGACACAAGTGAAAAATGAAACTGTCTATATTGGTGCATCATGGGATGCTTTTAACATACATGCAGTAGAAGGTCCCGTTCAGAGCCATGAACACGGATCCGGAGACGGCAGCGAACAGCAGCAGATCCCTGTTGAAAAGCCGGACGAGGTTCGGGACCAGCCCTCGCTCCCGGGACGGGGCCTCGGCCAGAGACAGCGCGATGGGCAGCGCGTACGTGAGCGGGTAGATCTTCATGTGGACGGAGAGGCCGAACAGGAGCGCGGCGGCCGTGAGTCTCCGGGACTCCAGGCACAGCAGCGTGGACAGAACCAGCACCGCTAGCACAGACTCGGCGTTCCCTCGCGTCGACACGCCGGCCGGCAGCGGGTTCAGGAGCCACAGGCCGCAGCACACGAGGGCCGAGCCGCGGGACGTCCCGCGCAGAGCTAGCAGCCGCAGCAGCAGCCAGCCCGACAGCAGGTCGCAGGCGCAGAACAGCAACTTCCCGAAGTGAGCCGTTAGCAGGACGTTAGGCGTCAACATCAGCGCTAGCACAGGCGTGTAGCGGAACGTGGATCTGCGGTACGGACTCTCGCCCTGGAAACACACGGCACGGTCACTGACCCCTGAACCCTGACCTTCCTCTCCCACAACATAAGCCTTGGTTCAAGGTTCAGAGTTCATTACATCATTGTTAGACTAAACACTTGTTTTATTAAAGCATTTCGTCTGCATGTTTATTAAGTATTTAAGTATAAAAACGTTCTCTTTCACAGGTTCATATACAAGGAAAGATACTCTACGGCAGGGAACGGCAACTGGCGGCCCGCGGGCCAAAACTGGCCCGCCAGCAATATTTTCTGGCCCGCCGGATTATTTTGGAAGTCCTAAATGCTGCACAAAACTCTTCCAATACTTGAGAAAAGCCGTAGTCGTGCGGCGATTTCACCGCCGTGTGCAACGCACATATAGGGAATCATGCGGCGCGGGATTACATTTTAAAGTATAACTGTGCGTTCACACCGGACGCGAATAGCACGTCAAATTCGCGCCTGCCGCGTCTAGTTATACGCTTGACCACTTTGTGTCCATTCGCGCGTCAAAAGATGGTAGCGGTCACAACTCTGGTGTACTTTGGACGGAGCGGGCGGTCTGACTGACAATAGCCCATCCATACACCTTTGGACAGCGCATCCACACTTAATTCTGACCACCTGTAGGCTACACCTAGCTCTGAGGAGCAACAAGATTCTTTTTTTTGCAAGGATGTTTGAAATAGTTCGGCAGAAAATAGCCTACTTCATTTGTCAGTAGGGCAATATGATTTTCGTTTATGTTGCTTAGAAATTTGAGTGATAGGCTTTGTCCTATTTAATTTATGTTATTTATATTTCCAAATTTTTTTCTGTGGCATTTTTTTCTCTGCTGACAGTAGGCCTACAATGTTAAAATAGCCTAATATTTATATTGACAGACCTCCTTAAACCTTAGGTGTGCATGTGTGCCCCCCGAATAAATAATAATAATAATAATAATAATAAAAAAAGGAATAAAGTTCAAAAGTCGGACTGTAAGCGAATGAGGCATGATTCTCACCTTTATTAAAATGGCTGTAATCTGTTCTGTTACCACAATAGTACTTGATCTGTTTAAAATGATTTCCTTGATATATGCCTAAGGTGTTAAATTCAAAATAAAAATTAAAATCTGTCTAATCCAGTAATTCATTTTTTCTATTTTTGATCTGAGCACAATCAGAACATCAGAAAACCCGTCGTTATTCGTTTTTTTCATTTTAGTTCAGGAAATAAATAATGGAAAAACAAGTCGTTTTTCATCTTTTTATTTTTGGTTTTAATTTAAAAAAAAAAACGATATTCTGCGATTATAGGCCTATATAAGAGTATTTAATTTGTATCCATAGGCCTACTCTGTGTAGCTGGCCCGCCATCTACTGGCTAAAAAAAATATTGGCCCGCGGCCAAAGTTACTTGCCGACCCCTGCTCTACGGGTTCAGGCGATCAGCACCGCCGTTAGCGTAATGTCATCTTTAGGCTCTTAAACATCATGTTAAATTCACTTCACCTTTTTCTCTCATAATTTTGACCTTTCAATACAAATTCAAGTCATGAGATAAAAAGTCTACATTATGACATTAAATGTCATACACATAATTATGAAATAAATAGTTTTTATTTCATAATTGTGACAATTTATACCTCATGATTTACAAAAGCATGATTAGTACTTCTCATATGGCAGTATTATATCTATATAGCACAGCATAGATCTGTGGTGTTATAAATCAGCTGTGTGTGCGTGTGTGGGTGTGCGTGTCACCTGTGTGATGAATCTGGACGCGTCAGTGAACACGTGATAATCCACATCAGTGTATTTGAGCTGCAAATTCTGATCCTGATAAACACCGATGCACAGCAGAACTAAGCGGATCAGAACCGCGGCGCTGAACATCCCACACACCCGAACATCCATCACAGTCTCACACACACACTCACACACAGACCAAACAAACTATACAAGACGGAGCGAGTCAAGCTTCCTGAAACTCATACAGCGGCGTCTCGAACCCACGTGACTGAAGGGCAGGAGAGACTGACCAATCAGAGACGAAACTCCGCCTCTTTTGAGCTTCGCGTCATGTAGTTTGATCTATGGTTAAAATAATAATAATAATAAAAAAAAATAAAAAAAATAATATATATATATATATATATATATGGTTCGGTAAATGCGGTTTGATTAAAACACAACAAACATCACTTCTAAATATCGCAGCATTCCATTTTTGCGCGAACCTATTTAAATGGTTTATCGAAAATAATCGCTCACAAGAATGATAAGAATCGTTCCCAAACTGAACAAAAATAAATCTACCAAACGTTAAATATTAGTGTTTATTCATTGCCACGCACATTTATTTTGAAATTTCTGTTTCAAGTGTACGTTATACGTCATCTCCACCGTGACGTGATGACGTATTTCCGGCCGAGCGTCAGACGGATGGAGGAATAACAGCGAGAAAAACATACAGTAAAGATTAACATATTTACTTATTATTATTATTATTGTAGGAAATATGAAATGCAAATAGACTACATAAGATTATTAAACATAATGTGAATCTGATCTGGTTTAGTAATCGCGTGTTGTTTGTTTGTCTTTTAATCATGATATCAGTCC
>NC_139986.1:30576535-30626535 GCF_963993115.1 Abramis brama
ACTCTGGACGAGAGCTGGGTCGTGTTCAGACGCTACACCGACTTCTCCAGACTCAACGACAAGGTCAGTGAGGTTATACAGTGATGAGGTTCCTCTGCCGTCTCTGACCCGTTCCTCTAAAGCTCTGACCCGTTCCTCTAAAGCTCTGACCCGTTCCTCTAAAGCTCTGACCCGTTCCTCTAAAGCTCTGACCCGCTCTGACCCGTTCCTCTAAAGCTCTGACCCGTTCCTCTAAAGCTCTGACCCGTTCCTCTAAAGCTCTGACCCGTTCCCCTGAAGCTCTGACCCGTTCCCCTGAAGCTCTGACCCGTTCCCCTGAAGCTCTGACCCGTTCCCCTGAAGCTCTGACCCGTTCCCCTGAAGCTCTGACCCGTTCCCCTGAAGCTCTGACCCGTTCCCCTAAAGCTCTGACCCGTTCCCCTGAAGCTCTGACCCGTTCCCCTGAAGCTCTGACCCGTTCCCCTGAAGCTCTGACCCGTTCCCCTAAAGCTCTGACCCGTTCCCCTGAAGCTCTGACCCGTTCCCCTGAAGCTCTGACCCGTTCCCCTGAAGCTCTGACCCGTTCCCCTGAAGCTCTGACCCGTTCCCCTGAAGCTCTGACCCGTTCCCCTAAAGCTCTGACCCGTTCCCCTAAAGCTCTGACCCGTTCCCCTAAAGCTCTGACCCGTTCCCCTAAAGCTCTGACCCGTTCCCCTGAAGCTCTGACCCGTTCCTCTGAAGCTCTGACCCGTTCCCCTGAAGCTCTGACCCGTTCCCCTGAAGCTCTGACCCGTTCCCCTAAAGCTCTGACCCGTTCCCCTAAAGCTCTGACCCGTTCCTCTAAAGCTCTGACCCGTTCCTCTAAAGCTCTGACCCGTTCCTCTAAAGCTCTGACCCGTTCCTCTAAAGCTCTGACCCGTTCCCCTGAAGCTCTGACCCGTTCCCCTAAAGCTCTGACCCGTTCCTCTAAAGCTCTGACCCGTTCCCCTAAAGCTCTGACCCGTTCCCCTGAAGCTCTGACCCGTTCCCCTAAAGCTCTGACCCGTTCCTCTAAAGCTCTGACCCGTTCCTCTGAAGCTCTGACCCGTTCCTCTAAAGCTCTGACCCGTTCCTCTAAAGCTCTGACCCGTTCCTCTAAAGCTCTGACCCGTTCCTCTGAAGCTCTGACCCGTTCCCCTGAAGCTCTGACCCGTTCCTCTGAAGCTCTGACCCGTTCCCCTAAAGCTCTGACCCGTTCCCCTGAAGCTCTGACCCGTTCCTCTAAAGCTCTGACCCGTTCCTCTAAAGCTCTGACCCGTTCCTCTGAAGCTCTGACCCGTTCCCCTGAAGCTCTGACCCGTTCCTCTAAAGCTCTGACCCGTTCCTCTGAAGCTCTGACCCGTTCCCCTGAAGCTCTGACCCGTTCCTCTAAAGCTCTGACCCGTTCCTCTAAAGCTCTGACCCGTTCCTCTGAAGCTCTGACCCGTTCCCCTAAAGCTCTGACCCGTTCCTCTAAAGCTCTGACCCGTTCCTCTGAAGCTCTGACCCGTTCCCCTAAAGCTCTGACCCGTTCCTCTAAAGCTCTGACCCGTTCCTCTGAAGCTCTGACCCGTTCCTCTAAAGCTCTGACCCGTTCCCCTAAAGCTCTGACCCGTTCCTCTAAAGCTCTGACCCGTTCCTCTGAAGCTCTGACCCGTTCCTCTAAAGCTCTGACCCGTTCCTCTAAAGCTCTGACCCGTTCCTCTGAAGCTCTGACCCGTTCCCCTGAAGCTCTGACCCGTTCCTCTGAAGCTCTGACCCGTTCCCCTAAAGCTCTGACCCGTTCCTCTAAAGCTCTGACTCGTTCCTCTAAAGCTCTGACCCGTTCCTCTGAAGCTCTGACCCGTTCCCCTAAAGCTCTGACCCGTTCCCCTGAAGCTCTGACCCGTTCCCCTGAAGCTCTGACCCGTTCCCCTAAAGCTCTGACCCGTTCCCCTAAAGCTCTGACCCGTTCCTCTAAAGCTCTGACCCGTTCCCCTAAAGCTCTGACCCGTTCCTCTAAAGCTCTGACCCGTTCCTCTAAAGCTCTGACCCGTTCCTCTGAAGCTCTGACCCGTTCCCCTAAAGCTCTGACCCGTTCCTCTGAAGCTCTGACCCGTTCCCCTAAAGCTCTGACCCGTTCCTCTAAAGCTCTGACCCGTTCCTCTAAAGCTCTGACCCGTTCCTCTGAAGCTCTGACCCGTTCCCCTAAAGCTCTGACCCGTTCCCCTAAAGCTCTGACCCGTTCCCCTAAAGCTCTGACCCGTTCCCCTAAAGCTCTGACCCGTTCCCCTAAAGCTCTGACCCGTTCCTCTCCAGCTGAAGGAGATGTTCCCGGGGTTCAGACTCGCTCTGCCTCCTAAACGCTGGTTCAAAGACAACTACGAGACGGAGTTCTTGGAGGACCGTCAGCTGGGCCTGCAGGCCTTCCTCCAGAACCTGGTGGCCCATAAAGACATCGCCCACTGGTGAGCGCTCGCACACACATACAGCTGCACGCGTGACTGAAGTGTGTGTGTGACGGACTCCACTGTTCCTCAGTGCGGCGGTTCGGGAGTTCTTGTGTCTGGATGAGCCGCCCGGCCCGTTCGACAGTCTGGAGGAGAGTCGGGTGAGTCCGCTTTGTTCTGCAGCTTCACAGTAATAACGGGAAGATCATGATCCAATGATGAAGACAGTTCAGTTCTGCAGCATCTAAACACAGTCAGTGAGTGTGAAATATGATGTCCAGTGCACACACGCTTCACAGGCTCGTGGAACAGGCGTCAGAACCCGGAAGAGTAGCTCCCCGCTGGTTCCCTCGAGGTTTATGGGCAGAACGAATGAGTCTTCTGGGTTCTGACACCATCCCTGCACCGCTCTATAATAAACTGCATTCTTAGACGTTACAGAGATGTGTGTATTACACATCATAGAAGACAATGTTTGCATCTAGTGCTATAGTACATTAATGTCTGTGTCTCAAAATTATTCATGAGAATGTTTGGCTTTATCCAATGAGAAGACGTCTTCTGTGTGTGTGTGTGTGTGTGTGTGTGTGTGTGCAGGCGTTCTGTGAGACTCTAGAGGAGAGCAACTACAGGCTTCAGAAGGAGCTTCTCGAGAAGCAGCGAGAGATAAACTGCTTGAAGAAAACACTGGAGGAGAAAGAGCGGCACATCCAAACACTGGAGGGGCGAATCAAGTAAACCCAAACTCACACAGCAGTGCAGGTGTACAGACAGACAGACAGGTGTACAGACAGACAGACAGGTGTACAGACAGACAGGTGACAGGTGTACAGACAGACAGACAGACAGGTGACAGGTGTACAGACAGACAGACAGGTGTACAGACAGACAGACAGGTGACAGGTGTACAGACAGACAGACAGGTGTACAGACAGACAGACAGGTGTACAGACAGACAGACAGGTGACAGGTGTACAGACAGACAGACAGACGGGTGTACAGACAGACAGACAGGTGTACAGACAGACAGACAGGTGACAGGTGTACAGACAGACAGACAGGTGACAGGTGTACAGACAGACAGACAGGTGACAGGTGTACAGACAGACAGACAGACAGGTGTACAGACAGACAGACAGGTGACAGGTGTACAGACAGAAAGACAGGTGTACAGACAGACAGACAGACAGGTGTATAGACAGACAGACAGGTGACAGGTGTACAGACAGACAGACAGGTGTACAGACAGACAGGTGACAGGTGTACAGACAGACAGACAGACAGACAGACAGACAGACAGACAGGTGACAGGTGTACAGACAGACAGACAGGTGACAGGTGTACAGACAGACAGACAGACAGGTGACAGGTGTACAGACAGACAGGTGTACAGACAGACAGACAGGTGACAGGTGTACAGACAGACAGACAGGTGACAGGTGTACAGACAGACAGGTGGACAGACAGACAGACAGACAGGTAAACAGGTGACAGGTGTACAGACAGACAGGTGACAGGTGTACAGACAGACAGACAGACAGGTGTACAGACAGACTGACAGGTGTACAGACAGACAGACAGGTGTACAGACAGACAGGTGACAGGTGTACAGACAGGTGACAGGTGTACAGACAGACAGACAGACAGACAGACAGGTAACAGGTGTACAGACAGGTGACAGGTGTACAGACAGGTAACAGGTGTACAGACAGGTGACAGGTGTACAGACAGACAGGTGTACAGACAGACAGACAGGTGACAGGTGTACAGACAGACAGGTGTACAGACAGACAGACAGGTGACAGGTGTACAGACAGACAGACAGGTGACAGGTGTACAGACAGACAGGTGGACAGACAGACAGACAGACAGGTAAACAGGTGACAGGTGTACAGACAGACAGGTGACAGGTGTACAGACAGACAGACAGACAGGTGTACAGACAGACTGACAGGTGTACAGACAGACAGACAGGTGTACAGACAGACAGGTGACAGGTGTACAGACAGGTGACAGGTGTACAGACAGACAGACAGACAGACAGACAGGTAACAGGTGTACAGACAGGTGACAGGTGTACAGACAGGTAACAGGTGTACAGACAGGTGACAGGTGTACAGACAGACAGGTGTACAGACAGACAGGTAGACAGACAGACAGGTGACAGGTGTACAGACAGACAGATGGGTCCAGCTGACTCTCTCCCTCTCCCTCTCTCTCTCTGTGTGTGTGTGTGTGTGTGTGTGTAGCGGTGCGGTTCTGACTCCTGAGAGCCCGTGTGTGTCGGGCAGTGACAGCAGTGTGGACGTCGAGTCTTCAGCGGCTGAGGCCGATCAGGAGCTGCTGGAGGAACAGTGAGTTAATGATGCAGTTATACATACAACCGGCACATCCGGGAACTTAACTGTCAATTTCGTAACCGCCCCTTTTTAGGGGAAAACAAACCAGACTTCCCATAGACTTCAATACAAAATAGCGGCACAAAACAACGTCCGTGCACAGCCGGCAGACGTGTATAACTTCAGAAATCACTTAGATGAAATATGTCGAGTAATTATATGTCCACCCTGCTTTCCATAGAGCGTGAACGATACATTTATAAACTTAATTTGGGCAACTTAAAACCATGACCCTACCAGCGTCAAATTGGTCTAACAACCCCACCCAGTGGCCAGAAGTGTCTTACCCGGACATTTACTCGTACCTCATCGAGTCACCAGGTAGCCAGTGAATGATTTTACTTCGGTTTTAAGAAGTAAACATCTTTAAATGTATAATATTATGTCTTTATATTTAGAGTAGCTACTGAGTGCACTTTTCTGTCCAGCTATACAACTAGCCTGATTTAGCTTTCGATAGCATCATCCGTAATTCATGATATTTCCATAACAGCAAAATATTGATGATGATGGCAGGCAGAGATGGGCATAAATACATGGAAATGTATTTAAAATAAAATAAAAATACAAAATACTGTGTGGAAGAATTTAATTAAATACAAATACATAATAGGGGTAGCCTACTGTGTGAAAAAAATGTTTAAATACAAATTACATGTTTGTAAGGGTTAGTACACGTCCTCAATCCGATACTATAATGGCGCTCGCCGGTTTGTTTTCCCCTAAAAGTGGGCGTGAACCTTTTCAGAGACGTTCTATGACGCTACGCCGGTTGTATGTATTATGATGTGAAGCGTCAGTATGCTGATCTTCTCCAATCATCTAGCTCGCTTAAACTCCGCCCTCAAGCTCACGCTCATCTGCATACACTCGAGTGCCACGCCCACATCTCAACGCCAATCAACAACTGATGCATAGAAACAAGCCCCGCCCTACATTTTGTCCTTTTTCAATAACCCATGTCACAATACAGAGGAAAGATCTGTTGTTACATTTCATCACGACTTTAAAACAGTGTGATCCACACAACCGTGATGTAGACGCACTAATGCGCGTGTGTGTGTGTGTGTGTGTGTGTGTGTGTGTGCAGGTGTGCGCTGCAGTCGTCTCAGAGCTCAGTGTGTTGGTGTGGTCCTGCCGTCAGCAACTCTTCTCCTCCTGTGATCCAGGTCACTCCTCTAGAACACTAACATCTCATTTACCATGTTCCTGTGGGCGGAGGAGTCCGCTCAGCCCAAAGACACACACACACACACACACACACACACAGCCGGCAGGATCGCTCAGACAATCACACTGACACTGGGTTCAGCCGCGGCTGGAGAAGCATCTCAGGGTCACGTCTAGGTTTTATTTCTTGTTTTTGAGGTGTAAATGAGTGAGACTCACACACACACGTGACTTTTCGGTCTGTCGAGCGGTTCTCACATGACAAGACTCATACACACACACACACACACACACGTGACTCTTCGGGCCGTTTTCACATGACATCAGCTCAGATGATGATGACATCACTCCACAGATCACATGTTCCTGCTCATTCGTGCATCTGTGGATTTGAGGTCATAATCGTGGTGAAATGCTGCTAGTGTGTGTTTAGTTCACTGAAGCCATATTTCCTTGTGTGTGTGTGTGTGTGTGTGTGTGTGTGTGTGTGTGTGTGTTGATCACAGCGAGGCCTGAAGCTCCACATCATGCACTTTACGTCCTGAGGGATTATGGGATAGATGCTTCTACACTACTTGATGAAATCATGTCTGAACACCACGGTAAAGCCGTGTGCCTTCCACACACACACACACACACACACACACACACACACACACACACACACACCCCATGAGTTTCCACTGATGATACGGTGCCTTGCGTCTTTTCCCTCAGCAGAATTTTATGTATTTATATGACACATATTACGATGTGCTTCTCCTGGTCCAGAGCGTCTGTCCGGGTTCGAGATCGATGGACTGATCAGGTTTTTACTCAGCCAAAGCATGAGGTCCGGTGAAGTGATCTAAACTCTATTAAACTCTATTGTCTTTACGTTTACAGCAATATCACTAATGTTTGTATTTGTTATGTTTTGTTTAATCCGTTTCCAGCTCTCATGTTTATTGAGCGGATTGTTCTACAACTGTTATGCAAATATGCTTATGATGTTCAGAGGAAGTGGATTAACAGAAATATTTTCGGTGGAGGAATTTCCACCGTTCTGATCTTTAGAAATGTAAAAAGCTTCTTTGTGAAACTTCGAGTGGAAATATGAGGTGAAGTCTGTATATAGTTGATGAATACAGTGTGAAGTTAATCTTGTACTTCACTGTCACTGTTTTCTGTTCAAAGATCATCGATCTAAAACTGAGCTGTGAGTGAAATCAGAAACATTTCATTCAGATTCACAATAAACTTCCATTATAAATACTATAAGTGCTGCAATGTTTCACTGTCGTTTTTCACTTTGCAATAAAATATAAACTGCTCACTCGATTATATTGTAAACGGTGTGTGTGTGTGTGTGTCTGTCAGTGAGTATTAAAGTGAGTGTGTGTGTATTTGTGTATGAGAGAGAGAGAGAGAGTGTGTGTGTGTCTGTGTCTGTCTGTCAGTCAGTGAGTATGAAAGTGTGTGTGTGTGTATTTGTGTATGAGAGAGAGAGAGAGAGAGATTGTGTGTGTGTGTGTGTGTGTGTGTGTGTGTGTGTGTCTCTCAGTCTCAGTAGGAGGAGCCTGTTCTGTTTAGTTCACTTCAGTTAGTTTGAGTCGCAGAGACTCGCAGCTGCAGCTTCTGGTGAGTTTAACTCTTTGTCTGATTAGTTTAATGTCATTGACTAGTTTAACGCTTTTTAAAGTCACCGCAGAGTTTCACCGTCGATCTGCAGGTTAAAATGTGAAAATGGCGGTGCGGCTTCGGGCCTGATCCAGATTAATCCCGATTACTGACAAACGCACATCTGGATGAGTGTGTGAGAGACACACAGGTGTGTGAAGGACTCTGTGAGTCTGTCAGTAATGTGTTTGTTCACAATGACAGTTTGTTTGTCGTTTAATCGTGTCAGAGCGCGTTAGCCGTGACGCTAATGTGTTAGCCTGTTAGCATGAGTCTGCGGATAAACGCCGGAATATTTGCCGTTCAGTCACTGAATTACACAACAGAATCTGATTCACATGTCCCTGATTCACACACATGAACAATTAACGACTTAAAACTCATTTAAGATCATTTGTGCGTCGGTGAAGTCATTAATGAGCGCCGGTAACAGGCCGCAGAGAGACCGACAGATAAACACACAGAGGATAGACAGCTTATTATAAACACTCATATATGTTTATATATATATAACTTATATATATATTATTTCATCAGCGTATGGACAGATAGAGAAGCAGACCAATCCTAAAGGCTTGTATATAAACATTAATTCACATTGAGATAAGTTATAAACACTGACTTTATATCAGACAGACAGGTAAATAAATACAGGTGTCACTCCTTTTCTGAGTGTTTCTTGTAATTTTGTTCACCCTAGCCCTAACTGCATTTACTTCTGAAAAAACAGGTAGTGAAAACTGCATTTATATGAAATATAATAATGAAATATAATAATGTGTCTAACCCTAATTGAACTGCCAGTAAACGCAGCTTGTGGACACTGACCGTTCAGAATCACACTAACGTGTGTGTGCCGGGCCTCAGGTTCTCCCATCAGCCCTCTGGGTTAGGGAAACTGTACATTACGAATGAAGCCTTGACCTCAGAAAGGTCACCCAGATGTTGGTCAGATTCACGCCTCACAGCGCTAACCTCAGCAGGATCTTGAGCCGGAACATGAGCGTTGGCTTCTCTCTGTCTGAAGGAGGAACTGGTTGTGTTGTGTGATTGTGTGATTGTGTGTGTGTTGTGTTGCAGTGAATCATGGCTCGCAGTGACGGCTGAAGATCCTCAGGCTCTCGCGCATCAGCTGTGAGTTGGAGAAAGTTTTATTCTGTTAGTTTGGGGATGAAGTGGTGCGGATTGTTAGTTGGATGTGAAGTTTAGAATCTGTTTAAAAGGGGTCATGAACTGCATTTTATATTTTATGTTACATTTTATATGTTTTCCCAAGGTGCTCTTTTAATGTTAGTAGAATATTTGCATCAAAAACTGTAATAATGTAGAAATTAAAGGACATTTTCTCCCCTCTGATTTAAACAGTCCAATTTTAACCCAATGTGTGTGTCTGTGCAGACGGTCTTGCGCTGAGGAATTAATCTCTGTCACATTATAAATGCAGATGTCAAGTGATATGAGTGATGATGTGCATGT
Source organism: Abramis brama (assembly GCF_963993115.1). NCBI lineage: Eukaryota > Metazoa > Chordata > Actinopteri > Cypriniformes > Leuciscidae > Abramis > Abramis brama. Next base: position 30,585,666 of record NC_139986.1, read on the forward strand.
GAGCGTGTGCTCCCTCAGGTCCTGTAGTTGATGGAGTGTGTGGTGTGTTTGAGGTCATGGCCACGGGCTCCTCCAGAAGCGACTGTAGCAATAACACCAGAGAGCTGCACGCCGTCGGTAAGTCCACGCCAACAGGAACAGGAAGTGACATGTTTTCTTCACATGCTGATGTGTGTTGTGTCTGCATGTGGCAGTTTCCTGTGCCAAACTCAAGAGGAAGAAGAACTGGTTTGGAACGACCATCTATGTGGAAGTGACATCAGAGGGAGAGAGCAAGAAAACCGCCAAATCCCACAGTTCCTCCAATCCCAAGTGGGACGAGCGTCTGACGCTGTGAGTCTCGAGGGAAGCGCTTCACCGCTCAGACTAGTGTTATCTGCTCTTTTCTTTAAGACTGGTCATCAGTTACATAAGAAGTAGATTGGTCTGACTTTAATCTGAGAAGTAAGCCTGATCCCTCCAGCGTAACCCTGACCCTAACCCTGACCTCCAGCTGTTCCCTAACCCTAACCCTGACCTCCAGCTGTTCCCTAACCCTAACCCTAACCCTGACCTCCAGCTGTTCCCTGACCCTAACCCTGACCTCCAGCTGTTCCCTGACAGTCAGAAACACAGCCAGGCTTTATGCTGCTAATTGACTGACTCTCTGTTGCAGCTTTTAATGGAGTAATCAGTGTTTTCTCTCCAGTGTAACAGAGGACATGAAGCGAGGTGTTCGTTTATTTGCTGACTCTGTGTTCAGGAATATTACGCCACACTCGCAGCTGGATTTCAGAGTTTGGAGTCACCACACGCTGAAGGCCGACACTCTGCTGGGAAAAGCCTCACTGGACCTGATTGGGACCCTCCGGAAACATGACGGCAAACGTACGTCTGATCCTGAGCCTGATTACACATGCCAGAAACATTATTCATGATTCATGTCTAAATATATACCTGGATGCTTAAAGAAGGGAATTTGCTTGAAATTGAAGTTTTGCTCTAAATTTTCCAGTTGGAATTTTGAGGCCATAATTATAAAATGGCGTTTCATGTCGTTTTCTTCCACAGCAGCGCGTCACTGATCTGTGGCCCTGAAAGGGTGTTTTGGATTTAAGTCATTGTGCTTTAATTATATTATAATTAGGGGTGTAACGGGACACACAACTGATGGTTCTGTACAGCAGCATAAGATTGCTCTTTTAAAAAAAAAATTATTAAACATTGGTTTACTGAACAAATTGTCTCTCTATCTTTAACAGGGTATCCGCGGGGTCTTAAAAGCATTGAATTTGGTATACAAAGTCTTGGATTTCGTTACAAAGGTCTTAATTTTTTTTTTGCCTTTTCTATGATTAAGTTCATACCGTAACAAAATTAACTGTTACTAATGTAGACTAATTAAAAATTAGTCGCGTAATGTTGAGTGCACCTCGCGCTCCACGTCATAGCAGAACGCGCGAAAGTGTGCGCACCCGTTACGATGGTTACTAATCAGAGCTTTTCTGTTAAAAGAACATGTTTTCTACCCGGTCTTTTCAGTAGTATCTGGCCACAGCCATGCACGCGCGCTCTCGCTACATTGTTGAAGAAGCGCGGATGATCTGAAAACACAGACAAGCTGGAGTTCAGCGATCTTCATTTGAGAAGCTTGCGCTGTTTGTGCGACTAAATCTGCGATCAAAATGCAGGCTGATATACAGCAGTGTTTTTAATGTTGATCATTATGCGAGCAAGAATGCAATGTTTCCCGACTATCCACACAATTTCAAATGTGACATTGATTTTATACAACATTAAAAAAAAAAAAGGTTAGGGTTAGTTAGTTACCGCCACCTACTGGTGATTTTTAATATCATATTTTTATTAATATTAAACGTTTTTTAACATTGCATATTTATTGAACATTGTTTTATTTAAAGCATTATTTATTTTTTAAAGGTATTATAAAGGTGAAAAATGAAATGGAAAAATCGATTAAATGGGGCAAATATTGTCCCTTAATGGAAAGATGTGACTGCAGTCTAAGTGGAAGAGTTGGGGTACGGCACTCTAAAAAATGGGAGAACTAAGGAAAGGGGATATGTAGAATTGCACAAGTGCTACTGCTAAAGAGTGCAATGTCAATACAGCCTGTTAGCTTAATTTAAATTTCTCATAAGCTTAATCGAATTGGCCTAGAGAGAATAATTATGACATTTTCTGTCTAAAGACTACATATAAAATAGCTACCAAAATTAAAGTAACTGCAGTTTGACTAAAAGTAATGACTAAAAGTTGACAAAAAATGCAAACACATTTCGTCAACTAAAACTATGAAAGGCAGAATGACTCAAATGTGACTAAGACCAATAAGCATTTTCATCTGAAGATGAAGACTAAGACTAAATCAAAAATGGCTGCCAAAATTAACATTGGCCTACACACGTGCGCTACAACGCTGCTGCGTATGTATTAAATATGACTGATAATTTAAATAAAATGTTTTATTTAATTCGAGTAGTCTATTTGTACATAATTATTTTTTAGGGTTTAAAATGTATACAGATTTGACATTTTCCCCTCATACTTCTGTCGGAATTGGTACGAAGTTGACATTGAATTTCATTTGAAATGGTATTAAAAAGGTCTTAAAAAGCCTTGAATTTAAGTTGGAGGATCCTGGGGGTACCCTGATTAAATTAATTCAGTTATAATTAAAAGTTTCTCTAATGCTTTAAACTATATAGGAGCCTATATAGCCTTACTTGCACATTACTATTAAAGGTTAACAATAGAGCCCAGCGGAGCATCAGGGGGCGGAGCAATGGGGGGTGGGGCAACGGGTCAGGGTGGGCAGGTCATCGGGGTGGGGCAATGGGGGGTGGGCAGGTCATCAGGGGGCGGGGCAATGGGGGTGGGCAGGTCATCGGGGCGGGGCAATGGGGGGTGGGCAGGTCATCAGGGGGCGGGGCAACGGGTCAGGGTGGGCAGGTCATGGGGGGTGGGGCAATGGGGGGTGGGGCAATGGGGGGTGGGGCAATGGGGGGCGGGGCAATGGGGGGCGGGGCAACGGGGCGGGGTGGTAAGGTGTGTTGGACATCGGCTGCGGCTGGATGTAACCGATAGGCGAGATTAGCCGTGCCGCAGGAGGAGCTGCAGACGGAGACGTGGAGTCGGACACTTTCTGGTTCCCGTAGTGACCGCTCACGTGGTCTTTGCATACTTGCATACCACAGCTGAAGTGAAATAAATGCAATATTTGCCAAATAATACACAGATGTTTCAGAGACATTTTCATTCAGTACTTTATGTGCTGCTTCATGCAGCGTCTGTTTGAACAAGAATAAAGTTCAACATAAGCTACTATCAATGAAGAGGAGTCTACGTTTTACAATCAGTTTTAATTTGATAAAAATGGCACAATGTAACATCGCAACTACATGAAAAGAGTGTTTACTGTTATAGAAAACTGATTTGTGAGCTTTAGAGGAACTAAAGGTGTTCGAATAAACACGAAACACACGTGATCGTTGTCATGCGGTGAATCCGGCCAATCGTGGAACAGCTGTGTCGTCATCAGAGCTCCTGCATCCGCTCTTGAGAAGCTGCGCTGGCTGAGTTCTCCGGCTACTCTCGCGGTGCTTTGATGGCACACGTCACAGTCACGTGGCGTCGGCGCTGTATCAAGTCGGACAAAATTTCTAACCGGCATGCACTGCTTCAAGTCAGCCGCCGATCGGTCTGTGCAGAGCTGCATGAAGTCGAACAAGCCTGTAGGGTTCATCAGGGGGCGGGGCAACGGGTCAGGGTGGGGCAACGGGTCAGGGTGGGGCAACGGGTCAGGGTGGGCGGGGCAATGGATCAGGATTGGTGGGTCATCAGGGGGCGGAGCAATGGATCAGGATTGGTGGGTCATCAGGGGGCGGAGCAACGGGTCGGGGTGGGCGGGGCAATGGATCAGGATTGGTGGGTCATCAGGGGGCGGAGCAATGGATCAGGATTGGTGGGTCATCAGGGGGCGGAGCAATGGATCAGGGGGGCGGGGTATCAGGAGCACGTTTGGTATGAGTGACGCCATGAGAGTGTCGCCATGCGTACTGTGGGTGTATCGCGGTTTTTCGGTTCAGTTTGAATATCGTTACACCCCAAATTCTTATTATTGGGAAATTCTTGTAATTTAGAGGTAAATTAAATAAAAATGATAACAAAAATATTCTAAAAATCTGCATAGATATAATGTCTTTAGATTTCTTGACATGTAGTGTGCAGAGAGAGCATGAAGGTCCCGGATTATAATGTGTGTGACAGCAGAGACTGGTGTGATGTTGTTTCAGTGGAGAACGTGCGAGAGGTGTTGACACTGACCGTGGACGGCAAGAATGGAGTCGTGTCCACCGGTGAACTCACAGTGTTCCTGGACGGGCTCTCGTTTGACCCGCTGCACATGCACAACGGAAACCCCACCACTGCGAGCAGTAAGACCCCTGATCTGACCTCTGACCTCTGGCCTCTGACCTCAGGCTGCCCGTGTCATCCCTCTGTCTGTCTTACAGAAGTCCATCAGAACGGAGACGCTCTTCACGAGAACCGGGATGAGACTCAGAACAGGTGAGGAGGAGGAGGAGGAGGAGGAGGAGGGTTCTCTGGTTCCTCGTGAGCAGATCATCAGCTCTTTCATGCTTATCACTGTGTGTTTGTAAAAAAAGTGGTAAAAAATGTAATATATGTTTGGCTTAATTATACATAATTGTGTGTCTGTACCTCATCATCATCATCATCATCATCATCATCAGTATCTCTTCTGTATCATAATCAGTAAACAATGAATTGATTGATATTTCTCTAACTTGATTCTGCAGGTCTGTGAATGGCTCAGACGGACCAGAGAATGAAGCTCCGCCCACATCATCTGCCAACAGCGAGTTTAGCCCCTCCCCCCTCCTCAATGGAGACAGAGACTCCTCCCCTTCACACCAAACTCCCAGTCCAAAGGCCACGCCCACTCCGCAGCTTGGCAACAGTGACGTGAACAGCGAAGCCGGTGAGAGTCGTGTGTCACTTCCTGCTGCTCATTTCCTGTGGATCTCACAGAAAGTTATTTTTAATACTCGTCTTGAATATTTCTAATAAAGCAGAATGATGATTGATGTCTGTGTGTGTCAGTGAACGGCGAGGGGTGTGAGGTTTCGTCTGCGGGTGATGATGACAACGCTGCTCCTCCCGCCGCTGATGTTTCCTGCAGTTCTTCCTCTTCTCCTGCAGGTGGCGCTCCTGCTCCTGCCATCACTGCATCATCACCAGCCTCCACTTCTGCAGCGCCGGCCACACACACACACACACACACTCCTGCTGCCTCCAGCTCACCCGACCCTGAGGGAGCGAAACCAGGACAGCAGCCGCCAGCAGCCGGACCAGAACCACTGCCACCCGGGTCAGACTCTCACACACACTCTCACACAAACACTCACACAAACACACACACACACACACACACACTCTCACGCACTGCCACCCAGGTCAGACTCACACACACACTCTCACACAAACACTCACACAAACACACACACACACACACACACACTCTCACGCACACTGCCACCCAGGTCAGACTCACACACACACTCTCACACAAACACTCACACAAACACACACACACACTCTCACGCACTGCCACCCAGGTCAGACTCACACACACACTCTCACACAAACACTCACACAAACACACACACACACACACACACACACTCTCACGCACTGCCACCCAGGTCAGACTCACACACACACTCTCACGCACTGCCACCCAGGTCAGACTCACACACACACACACACACACACACACTCTCACGCACTGCCACCCAGGTCAGACTCACACACACACTCTCACACAAACACTCACTCAAACACACACACACACACTCTCACGCACTGCCACCCGGGTCAGACTCTCACACACACTCTCACACAAACACTCACACAAACACACACACACACACACACACACTCTCACGCACTGCCACCCAGGTCAGACTCACAGAAACACACACACACACACTGCCACCCGGGTCAGACACACACACTCTCACTCACACACAAACACACACACACACACTGCCACCCGGGTCAGACTCTCCCTCACACACACACACATATATTGCCACCTGGTTCAGACTCACACAAACACACACACGCTGCCACCTGGGTCAGACTCTCTCTCACACACACACTCTCTCTCACACACACTCACACTCACACACTGCCACCCAGGTCAGACTCATACACACACTCACACACTGCCACCCAGGTCAGACTCATACACACACACTGCCACCCGGGTCAGACTCTCATACACACACACTCTCTCTCACTCACTCACACACACTCACACACACACACATACTCCCACTCTCTCACGCACACACACACACACACACACTAGGGCTGTCAAAATTGCTCAAAAATGACGTTCGAATATTCCCTCTAAAAAAAACACATATTCGAACTATTTGAACATCTGGTTGCGCATTTTGTCAATGACGCACATTACGTCAATAACAGGACAAATTAATACAAAGAGACATAACTACTTGTATAGGTAGTTTATTTAAGTTTAAACATATTTGACAACGTATTACCTACACAAAAACAAGTAAATCACCTAATGGCCAAGACCGCAGACCTCACTCTCGCTCGCTCACTCGCACGCACTCTTTCTCTCTCTCTCGAGTGATTTCAATGTTAAGTCAATGTAAAGACGCGTTTATGCGCGTCTGGAGGTCTTGCGGCGCGAATGAGGCGTTACGCTCTCCGCGCGTCAATTTCGCTTCAAACTTTTGCTTTTGACACGCAAATGGATTCAAAATGCTCAAGCGTCCAACTAGACGCGGTAGACGCAAATCCGACATTGAACGCTCCGAGCGAGCTGTGCTGTGGTAAACATGGAACTTTTCCTTGACATGAAACGGTAAATAATCAAACCAGTGGAAGCCTGCAGTGCATGAAACTGCTGTATCTAACCTACCTTATTCATGCAATATCTATTCAGTCAGTACAGTAGCCTACACTTTAGTAATGTTTCTGTTTAACGTTAACGCTTCTTCCTGTGACCTGTCCCTGACCCCTCAGGCAGCTCTGCTACCGCGGGCGTTTTTCCACATTCGAATATTAATTTTAACATTCGAAATTCTGTTTTTTAAAATTATTCGAATATATATTCGAATTTAGAATATTCGTTGACACCCCTAACACACACACACTCTCACTTACTCAAACACACTCACTCACTCTCTCACTCACTCTCACTCACTCTCACTCACTCACTAACACACACACATGCTTGACCGTTACACTGTAATCTGAGTGAGTATGTGTTTTCTCAGATGGGAACAGAGGAAGGATCCTCACGGCAGAACGTACTACGTTGATCACAACACGAGAACGACAACATGGGAGAGACCGCAGCCGTTACCGCTGGGGTGAGACGAGTATTTCCGAGACGAGTATATCTAAGACAATTATTTCTGAGACGAGTGTGTCTGAGATGAGAGTGTCTGAGACGATTATTTCTGAGACGAGAGTGTCTGAGACGAGTATTTCCGAGACGAGTATATCTAAGACAATTATTTCTGAGACGAGTGTGTCTGAGACGATTATTTCTGAGACGAGAGTGTCTGAGACGAGTATTTCCGAGACGAGCATATCTAAGACAATTATTTCTGAGACGAGTGTGTCTGAGACGATTATTTCTGAGACGAGAGTGTCTGAGACGAGTATTTCCGAGACGAGTATATCTAAGACAATTATTTCTGAGTATGTCTGAGACGAGTATGTCTGAGATGAGTATTTCTGAGACGAGAGTGTCTGAGACGAGTGTGTCTGAGATGAGTATTTCTGAGACGAGTGTGTCTGAGAATAGAATGTCTGAGACGAGTATATCAGAGACGAGAATGTCTGAGACGTGTATTTCTGAGACGTGTGTCTGAGACGAGAATGTCTGAGACGAGTATATCTGAGACGAGAATGTCTGAGACGAGTATTTCTGAGACGAGTGTGTCTGAGACGAGTATATCTGAGACGAGAATGTCTGAGACGAGTATTTCTGAGACGAGTGTGTCTGAGACGAGTATTTCTGAGACGAGTGTGTCTGAGACGAGTGTGTCTGAGACGAGTGTGTCTGAGACGAGTGTGTCTGAGACGAGAGTGTCTGAGACGAGTGTATCTGAGACGAGTGTGTCTGAGACGAGTGTGTCTGAGACGGGTATATCTGAGACGAGAATTTCTGAGACGTGTATTTCTGAGACGAGTGTGTCTGAGACGAGTATATCTGAGACGAGTGTATCTGAGACGAGTGTATCTGAGACGAGTGTGTCTGAGACGAGTGTGTCTGAGACGAGTGTGTCTGAGACGAGTGTGTCTGAGACGAGTATATCTGAGACGAGAATTTCTGAGACGTGTATTTCTGAGACGAGTGTGTCTGAGACGAGTATATCTGAGACGAGTGTATCTGAGACGAGAATTTCTGAGACGTGTATTTCTGAGACGAGTGTGTCTGAGACGAGTATATCTGAGACGAGAATGTCTGAGACGAGTGTGTCTGAGACGAGTGTGTCTGAGACGAGTGTGTCTGAGACGAGTGTGTCTGAGACGAGTGTGTCTGAGACGGGTATATCTGAGACGAGTGTGTCTGAGACGAGTATTTCTGAGACGAGTGTGTCTGAGACGAGTATTTCTGAGACGAGTGTGTCTGAGACGAGTGTGTCTGAGACGAGTGTGTCTGAGACGAGTATTTCTGAGACGAGTGTGTCTGAGACGAGTATTTCTGAGACGAGTGTGTCTGAGACGAGTGTGTCTGAGACGTGTATTTCTGAGACGAGTGTGTCTGAGACGAGTATATCTGAGACGAGTGTGTCTGAGACGAGTATATCTGAGACGAGAATTTCTGAGACGTGTATTTCTGAGACGAGTGTGTCTGAGACGAGTATATCTGAGACGAGAATGTCTGAGACGAGTGTGTCTGAGACGAGTGTGTCTGAGACGAGTATATCTGAGACGAGAATTTCTGAGACGTGTATTTCTGAGACGAGTGTGTCTGAGACGAGTATATCTGAGACGAGAATGTCTGAGACGAGTGTGTCTGAGACGAGTGTGTCTGAGACGAGTGTGTCTGAGACGTGTATTTCTGAGACGAGTGTGTCTGAGACGAGTATATCTGAGACGAGTGTGTCTGAGACGAGTGTGTCTGAGACGAGTGTGTCTGAGACGTGTATTTCTGAGACGTGTATTTCTGAGACGAGTATATCTGAGACGAGTGTATCTGAGACGAGTGTGTCTGAGACGAGTGTGTCTGAGACGGGTATATCTGAGACGAGAATTTCTGAGACGTGTATTTCTGAGACGAGTGTGTCTGAGACGAGTATATCTGAGACGAGAATGTCTGAGACGAGTGTGTCTGAGACGGGTGTGTCTGAGACGAGTGTGTCTGAGACGAGTATATCTGAAATGAGTATATCTGAGACGGGTGTGTCTGAGACGGGTGTGTCTGAGACGAGTGTGTCTGAGACGAGTGTGTCTGAGACGAGTGTGTCTGAGACGAGTGTGTCTGAGACGAGTGTGTCTGAGACGAGTGTGTCTGAGACGAGTGTGTCTGAGACGAGTGTGTCTGAGACGAGTGTGTCTGAGACGAGTGTGTCTGAGATGATTATTTCTGAGACGATTAATTCTGAGACGAGAGTGTCTGAGACGAGAGTGTCTGAGACGGGTGTGTCTGAGACGAGTGTGTCTGAGACGAGTATATCTGAAATGAGTATATCTGAGACGGGTGTGTCTGAGACGAGTGTGTCTGAGACGGGTGTGTCTGAGACGGGTGTGTCTGAGACGGGTGTGTCTGAGACGAGTGTGTCTGAGACGAGTGTGTCTGAGACGAGTGTGTCTGAGACGAGTGTGTCTGAGACGAGTGTGTCTGAGATGATTATTTCTGAGACGATTAATTCTGAGACGAGAGTGTCTGAGACGAGTGTGTCTGAGACGAGTGTGTCTGAGACGAGTGTGTCTGAGATGATTATTTCTGAGACGATTAATTCTGAGACGAGTGTGTCTGAGACGAGTGTGTCTGAGACGAGTGTGTCTGAGATGATTATTTCTGAGACGATTAATTCTGAGACGAGAGTGTCTGAGACGGGTGTGTCTGAGACGAGTGTGTCTGAGACGAGTATATCTGAAATGAGTATATCTGAGACGGGTGTGTCTGAGACGAGTGTGTCTGAGACGGGTGTGTCTGAAATGAGTATATCTGAGACGGGTGTGTCTGAAATGAGTATATCTGAGACGGGTGTGTCTGAGACGAGTGTGTCTGAGACGAGTGTGTCTGAAATGAGTATATCTGAGACGAGTGTGTCTGAGACGGGTGTGTCTGAGACGGGTGTGTCTGAGACGGGTGTGTCTGAGACGGGTGTGTCTGAGACGAGTGTGTCTGAGACGAGTGTGTCTGAGATGATTATTTCTGAGACGATTAATTCTGAGACGAGAGTGTCTGAGACGAGTGTGTCTGAGACGGGTGTGTCTGAGACGAGTGTGTCTGAGACGAGTATATCTGAAATGAGTATATCTGAGACGGGTGTGTCTGAGACGAGTGTGTCTGAAATGAGTATATCTGAGACGAGTGTGTCTGAGACGAGTGTGTCTGAAATGAGTATATCTGAGACGAGTGTGTCTGAGACGGGTGTGTCTGAGACGGGTGTGTCTGAGACGGGTGTGTCTGAAATGAGTATATCTGAGACGAGTGTGTCTGAGACGAGTGTGTCTGAAATGAGTATATCTGAGACGAGTGTGTCTGAGACGGGTGTGTCTGAGACGGGTGTGTCTGAGACGGGTGTGTCTGAGACGGGTGTGTCTGAGACGAGTGTGTCTGAGACGAGTATATCTGAGATGAGTACATCACACATCTGCTGTTCCTCACTGAGCTTTGAGTTCTAACCCCTCAGAGTTCAGATCACTGATAAATATAAATAACTGGATTTATATAAGGGCTGCGACAAATTGATGCACCGCGATTCGTGGATCGATTCTGAGATTTTCGACATGCATTGTGATTCTCTTTCCAATCGATTACAAACGAGTCCACGGAAGTGGTTAAACGTACTTGCACCTCAGAATGCTATTATAATGTGAAATCAATGTAAACAGCCCACTGCAAACACTTGTAATTTGCTTCAACCTTTTCAAACTTTATGAAAGATTATTTTATGGAAGATTCAAGCAGTTTGTTTTTCATGTGTATATTTATTAATGTTTTGATGCATGTCATTGATCTTGTGTGTGTGTGTGTGTGTGGACTCTCTGACCTCAGCTGGGAGCGCAGGGTGGATAACCGCGGCAGAGTTTATTACGTGGATCACAACACCCGCACCACCACATGGCAGCGGCCCACCATGGAGTCGGTGAGGAACTTCGAGCAGTGGCAGTCTCAGCGCAGTCAGCTTCAGGGAGCCATGCATCAGTTCAACCAGAGATACCTTTACTCGGTACATCACCTGTGTGTGTGTGTGTGGTCATGAGTAACTCATCTACTCACTGATGCTGTTCAGCGCTCACTCTCTCTCTCTCTCTCTCTCTCTGTCTGTCTGATCCAGGCCTCCATGATGTCGGCTGAGAACGATCCTCTGGGGCCGCTGCCGCCGGGCTGGGGTAAGTTAGCATTCGCTGTCGGTGCGTCTCTCCTGCTAGCACGCACGCGCGTGTGTGTGTGTAACGTGAGTGTGTTGCGCTCGTGTTCTCAGAGCGCCGTGTGGACACCAATGATCGCGTCTACTTCGTCAATCACAACACCAAGACGACGCAGTGGGAAGATCCACGAACACAAGGGTGAGTGAAGCTCACGACTGTCCTCTACAACGACTCAGATCTGCTGTGCGCTCTCATCATGCGTGTGTGTGTGTGTGTGTGTGTGTGAATCAGGCTGCAGAACGAAGACCCGCTCCCCGAGGGCTGGGAGATCCGCTACACCAGGGAAGGCGTGCGCTACTTCGTGGATCACAACACGCGCACCACGACCTTCAGTGACCCGCGGACCGGCAAATCATCCGTGTGAGTCCATCAGTCCGACAGTAGCTGTGTTTCCTGACAAACATGAGAATTAAACTTGTGTGAAAAAAATTGTAATATCACATAAAACATCTGTGAATAAAGCACAGTTTCCATCACGTGTTTAAAGTCCAACTGAAATCAAAATTGACCCTATTTACTTTGTTAGCGCATATTACTAGTCTTGTGGTGAACAATTAATCCGTGCAAGTTAATACACAGAAAAAAATTGTTTGCCGTCATAATCTTTAATTAAAGTCTGAAAAGTTACTTCCGGTCTGGAATGCCGTTCCTTCTCTGATGATGTAGGTTTGACGGCTTGGGTTGGGAAACGCTTAACCACTCCCCTCAAACCATTAGTCTGTAATGAGCGAGAGATGGAGAGGAGGAGCGCTAGAGTAAAACTTATTTTCACTGGGAAATAAGTCGTTTGCAACTTCCGGTTCACGCGGACTTTAAGAGAACAGAATCTGGGATACTGATGCAAAATATCAGTAATAGAGTAATAAAAGCTTCTGTAAGTGTGGAAGCCTGTGTCTGTTTCTCCTCCATCATAAACGAGTGTGTCTCGAGCGTCAGACGAAACACAGTAAACCTTGTCATGTTCTCTGGCGTTTGGATGCTGGTGTTCGGGAACACACTCGTGTGTGAGACGCTTCTGGAGGCAATTAAACCAAATCATTCTGATCACACACTCCGGTGTTTCAGAAACACTAAACCAACATTAGAGATGCTGCGATGCGATTGGTCCACTGGTTGATCCGGTTATCCAATCACAGCTGACGCTGAGCCAAAGTCACATGAGTTTATTGTTGCACATCGAGGATTTATTTGGTAAATGTGTTTCCATCGAGTTTATGGCATGTCGGATAAAAACTATCTTCATATCATTGAGCACATGTTTTTTATGCGCGTTTTAAGATTTCATGTGCATCTCCATCTGATGTAAATACGTGGATGGAAAAAGCTTGTGTGTCATTACAGGCGCTGTTTTCCTCTAATGTGTGTGTGTGTGTGTGTGTGTGTGTGTGTTGAGCAGCACTAAAGGTCCACAGATTGCATACGAGCGAAGCTTCAGGTGGAAACTGGCTCATTTCCGTTATTTGTGTCAGGTAACACTCGCCCAACTCTTCAACACACATGAAACCCAGTGTGTGTATCGTTTCCAAACGCATGTCTCTGTGTTCTCAGTCCAACGCTCTCGCCAGCCACGTGAAGATCACCGTATCCCGACAGACGCTGTTCGAAGACTCGTTCCAACAGGTCGAGGAACACACACACCATCAGCTTCAGTCATGTGACTCTCCGACAGGTTCTGAATGTGTCTTTCTCACTCCTCACTGTAGATCATGAACTTCAAGCCGTATGATCTGAGGAGGCGTCTGTACGTGATCTTCAAGGGCGAGGAGGGACTGGACTACGGAGGCCTTGCACGGTACAACACACACACACACACACACACACACACACACAATCAGAAAACACCAGCCATTCATACTTTAGCACACAGAACACCCAACCATAAAGAAGCAGAGCTGGAGTTCTGAGAAACTGCATGTTCACTGTATTCTGACACAGAACAGGAAGTGACATCAGAGCTACACAGGGATGCTTCTGTCGATCGATCGCACTGCATTATCATTTCATTTCATATTTAATATATTTTCATACACAATGTTTTCTGACATTTTTTGACTGATTTATTCAAACATACTTCAAACAATGATGACATCATTAACAAGTCAAGTAAAAATCTAATGCATTAGTAATAATGTGCATGTGTTTAAAAAATGCACTGATTTTAGTGATATGTTGTTTCTAGCTGATGTGATGTGGACATTGAATGAGTTTCCTGTGGTTGAACATCAGGTGACATGTTCACTAACACTGATTGGCCATTCACTCGAGAGAGGATCATTTTGGCCAGTGGTTTTTTTCCAACATCCCATGTGTAATTCTGTAGTAAAGAGGAAGAGTTGGGTTAGCTAACCCTAACCCTAAAGAGGAAGAGTTGGGTTAGCTAACCCTAACCCTAAAGAGGAAGAGTTGGTCGACGGAGAAGAGACGCAGTGTTTCTGTCTAAGAAAAACATAATTTACAATTGGAAGTTTAAGGCAATGTTGGCATCATTAGAGAGTTGAGTTTTATCTAAAACAAACCGTTTTGACAAATTCTAGGGCTGTAATCAACCAAAGAAAATCTTGGTCGACTGAAGTCCTGAAAGTTTGAACTAAAAATCGACTAAAAATGACATTAGGAAAAAAAAAGTTTAATTAATTAGCTGCGCACTGTGCGCAGTCCTTGGTAGCCTTGTTGTCCGCCTAAATGAATTACAAATAAACATAAAAAATTAATAGGCTATTTGCAGTATATTAAATAGTTTTTGACCTAATTATTTTGCAGTGAAATGAGTCTGACACGAGTGTGTCGGCTCTGCAGCGCTGCATCACGTGCACCTGCGCAATATCACAGCCTATGGTTTCCGAAAATAGTAGTTTAGAAAATGTTGTCAACTAGTGATATCATCACAAGAACTTTTGAGGAATATGCAACATAATTTAGACAATTGTTTTTGTCTTATGTATTATAATAACTGACAGACACTATCATTTCAGTCGCTCTGCAGCTCGCACAGAGCAGGGCTGAACACGGGAGCTCAGCTTTGCGGCTGAGACACGAATAGACAATTAACTTAAAGCTTTTACTCTTGAACACAAAAGGCACGTCCACTTTAATAAAAAAAGAATATTTATTAAACAAACCAGATCAAGTAATAATATTCAGCAAACCTTTTAGTAGCCTACTTTCTTCAATCTGTCTCTCTTCTCCAGTGGGTTGGGCTAATCCAAAAGAAGTGAAAACAAGGGGGGTGTTCTGAAGACAGACTATTACCTGTGAAACAGGGGTGCTCTGAAAACACCCCCATTAGCAATTAGTGCTTCCCACCTGATGAAATGAACGCGGCAAAAAATCGACCAATCAGAATTTTGGTCGAGCCAGATCGTATCGACCAATAATCGACTAATGCCTCGTTTCCACTGAGCGGTACGGTACGGGACAGTACGGTACGGTTCGGGTCTGTTAACCATGATCTGGCTAGCGTTTCCACTGCCAACAGTACCCTTACTTGATAGGCGTGGTGTTTCGATCAACGTCATTTTCGCGCGAAGAAGAACATAGAGCATGTAGAACATGCTACAATGGATGACATGCAGCAGATCTTGTTCTTGCTCCTCGACATGTTTGTCACAAGAAGACAAGCGCCGACATTAGGCTTTTCTCAATATCAAGTACGCAAAGTTTGTACTTGCCATGTGCGACTCCTACATGCAAATGGTACAGCGCGTTCTTAAAAGAGTCACTCAGCTCGCTCTGCTACTCCGGTTATCTCTGTTAACTTGCTCTGTATGTACATTTTAAGCAACAATAAAACGAAATATGTTATAAAACACCACTCTGCCTCTTTTCGTTTTCATTTAAATAAATTAAACATTATAGGGACACAAATGTGGTTCATGCGCAACGCATATTCATTATTCACTGCACGTTATACGTTATTCTATTTATAACAAAACGAAATTTAAAACACAACCCTAACGTTACCTCTTTTCGTTTAAATAAAAAAAAATTAAACATATTCCAGGCAATATATGCGTTTGTACAAATGTTGCAATAAACATCAGTGATAATCTTGTAATAAAAAAATGACAAGAAACCATATTTCTTTTTGTAAAATTTCAGTTTTATCAATAATAGCCTATATAAAAGTTTAAGTAAAAGGTACAAGAAGCTATACAATAAGAAATAAAGCAAACAATTCAGTCAAATATCCAAATGCAGCACTCTAGTCTAACATTACAAGTAAGTTAAAGTTAAATATAAATAGCCTATAACTTAATATGAAACTAAACTTAGCCCTCAGCCAAAACGATTGACAGGGAACTCATTATATATTCACGAGAGCAAAGATCGCCCGTTAGGTCTACACAAGACGAATTATATCTCATGTTTAACCACTACCGTCGGAGTAAGCGACGAACGTCAGAAGATTAGCCGAGGAAAGGCTCATCCAGCCGGGAAACATGAGCGCCGAGCGCCCGCTGACCGCATGGATCTCACAACCGGGGAAAAAAAAATCATCTTTATAAATAAACCACAGATTTGAGCTTTAAACAACTACATTCTCGCCTGAAAAACTCTTAAAATTACATTTCGTGATACAGTAACAGTAGTATTATATTAAACTGTATATTAAAAAATGGCGCTTCTTATGTTGTCATTCCCCTTGTAGCACGCGCAAGTGACGATTCTCTGTCAACCAATCAACGTCGTGCAGTGAGTCTAGCTCCACCTTTTAGTACCGTTCCACTGTGCTAGGTACCCCAATGGAAGGGTACCTAAAAAGTGGTACGGTACGGTTCGGCATTTTGGTACCATTCACAACTTTTGATAGTGGAAACGCAAATAAATGCGTACCGTTCCGTACCGTACCGTACCGTACTGCTCAGTGGAAACGAGGCATAATCAACTGGGAGATTACAGCCCTAACAAATTCACCACTTATAAACCGGCCGCTGACGGGTTCGTTTTGTTCCGTTAGTAATGGTATGGGTCGACTGTGAGTGATGACACCACCCTGGTGTGTGTGTGTGTCCAGGGAGTGGTTCTTCCTCCTGTCTCACGAGGTGCTGAATCCCATGTACTGTCTGTTTGAATACGCCGGCAAGAGCAACTACTGTCTGCAGATCAACCCAGCGTCCACCATTAACCCTGATCACCTGTCCTACTTCTGCTTCATCGGGCGCTTCATCGCCATGGCAAGTCTCACACACACACTCTCACGCACACACACTCTCTCACACACACACTCTCACGCACACACACTCTCTCACACACACACACGCACGCACACACACTCTCACACACTCTCACACACGCGCACACTCACTCTCACACACACTCACACACACACACACACTCACACACACACTCTCACACACACACTCTCTCACACACACACACACACACACACTCACTCTCACACACACACACACACTCACACACACGCGCACACACACACACACTCTCTCACACACACACACACTCTCTCACACACACACACACACACACTCTCTCACACACACACACACACACGCACACACACACGCACACACACACTCTCACACACACACACACACACACTCTCACTCTCACACACGCACACACACACACACTCACACACACTCACACTCTCACTCTCTCACACACACACACACACACTCACACACACACGCACTCACACACACACACACTCTCACACACACTCACACACACACACATCAGTAAACCTGTAGTCTGTAGGCCAGCTGCTCATTATCTCTCATGTTTTCAGGCTCTCTTCCATGGGAAGTTCATTGACACTGGCTTCTCGTTGCCCTTCTACAAGCGCATGCTCAATAAAAAGCTGATCCTGAAGGATCTGGAGTCCATCGATCCGGAGTTCTACAACTCTCTCATCTGGATCAGGTGATCAAACTGGCCAACGAACGCATTCTTCAGGTTTCACACACCCAGGAGTGTAATGTTGAGGTCAGAGGTCGCACTTGTCTGTCCAGTCAACGCTTCTGATCGCCGCTCATGTGATTCGTTCACAGAGACAACAACATCGAGGACTGCGGCCTGGAGATGTACTTCTCCGTGGACATGGAGATCCTGGGCAAAATCACGTCACATGACCTGAAAGCGGACGGTGCCAATGTGCTGGTGACCGAGGAGAGCAAAGAGGAGTACATCGGGTACGAGCGCATCACACCAGCGTGTTCTGTGTGACGGTGTGTGTGTGTGTGACCGGTGTGTGTTCTGTGTGTGTGTGTGTGTGTGTGAGAGAGTGTGTGTGAGAGAGTGTGTGTGTGTGTTCTGTGTGACGGTGTGTGTTCTGTGTGACGGTGTGTGTTCTGTGTGACGGTGTGTAACGGTGTGTGTTCTGTGTGACGGTGTGTGTTCTGGGTGACGGTATGTGACGGTGTGTGTTCTGTGTGACGGTGTGTGTTCTGTGTGACGGTGTGTAACGGTGTGTGTTCTGTGTGACGGTGTGTGTTCTGTGTGACGGTGTGTGTTCTGTGTGACCGGTGTGTGTTCTGTGTGACCGGTGTGTGTTCTGTGTGACCGGTGTGTGTTCTGTGTGACCGGTGTGTGTTCTGTGTGACCGGTGTGTGTTCTGGGTGACGGTGTGTGTTCTGGGTGACGGTGTGTGTTCTGTGTGACCGGTGTGTGTTCTGGGTGACGGTGTGTGTTCTGGGTGACGGTGTGTGTTCTGGGTGACGGTGTGTGTTCTGGGTGACGGTGTGTGGTCTGTGTGACCGTGTGTGTTCTGGGTGACGGTGTGTGTTCTGTGTGACCGTGTGTGTTCTGTGTGACGGTGTGTGTTCTGTGTGACCGTGTGTGTTCTGTGTGACGGTGTGTGTTCTGTGTGACCGGTGTGTGTTCTGTGTGACCGGTGTGTGTTCTGTGTGACCGGTGTGTGTTCTGGGTGACGGTGTGTGTTCTGGGTGACGGTGTGTGTTCTGGGTGACGGTGTGTGTTCTGGGTGACGGTGTGTGTTCTGGGTGACGGTGTGTGACGGTGTGTGTTCTGGGTGACGGTGTGTGACTGGTGTGTGTTCTGGGTGACGGTGTGTGTTCTGGGTGACGGTGTGTGACGGTGTGTGTTCTGTCCCGCAGGCTCATGGCTGAGTGGAGGTTTTCTCGTGGCGTGGAGAATCAGACCAAAGCGTTTCTGGACGGCTTCAACGAAGTGGTGCCGCTGCAGTGGCTGCAGTACTTCGACGAGAAGGAGCTGGAGGTCAGGGGTCAGGGGTTAGGGTTTCCCCCGTCCGACCGCAGAGCCGCTCTGTGACGTGTGTGTGTGTGTGTGTGCAGGTGATGCTGTGTGGCATGCAGGAGGTGGATCTGCAGGACTGGCAGAGGAACACAGTGTATCGTCACTACACACGCAACAGCAAACAGATCATCTGGTTCTGGCAGGTGCGAACGCAAGCTTCTCTTCTAACCCTAACCCTGAGACGTTTACAGTGTTTCACATTCATATTTGTCTCGGCCAAAATTCTTGAACATTTTAAAAATTATCCTTTACGGGAAAAGTAAATAAACAACGATATTAATAATGCATTAATATTAATTATATTAATTAACTGCTGTATTTTCCCAAAATATAAATTGCTCCCAAATTGCATTTGTTGAGGGATTCGCATTCAGAAATAATGTAAAATAGCGGTAAATAAAACAGAATGTTTACAATCATTATAATTCCCATCACTCCACAACAAATCTTTTCAATGCAACTGTATTCAGAACAGGAATGAAAAATATAAGTATAAAACAAACAAATTATAGTGCATTCATCATAAACAATGTGTATTATGAACGGCATGCCTAAACGAATGTGTTTAAAGTGAAACTAGTGGTGTTCGTGAAATGCACTTTACAATTAAACTTGCGCTCATGTTCTTCTCTCACTCAGAATAAATACAATGTTTGCCTTTGCATGTTTTATGTGCTTGACGTTACTTGCATTTTATTAATAATTTTGCAATAAGTTGCAGTACATTTCAGATGATTAAAAAAGCGTGACTTATATTCTGGAAAAAATATGGTAAATGAACATCATAATTAAAGTGATTTTTATATATATATGTATGTGTGTGTGTGTGTGTGTGTGGGATGATTTATCTATCTGACACATTAACTGTAAACAAACTTTTTCTATCATTTTTTTCTTCCATCCTCATTTATATTTATAATAGACGTGATTTAAACGTGGATCATTTTCCCTGTTCTTTATCCATGTCAGTGATTAGGATGTTGAAGTAGCGATTTCTGCCTTTAGTTGTTTCCACGAGTCGTGTTTAACAGTCTGAACGTCAGCGTTTCCCAGGTCTGGTCATGTGTGAATCGTGTTGAGCGTGTGTGTGTGGTGTGTTTGTGTGCAGCTGGTGAAGGAGGTGGACAACGAGGTGCGTCTGCGTCTGATGCAGTTCGTGACGGGAACCTGCAGGCTTCCATTGGGCGGCTTCGCTGAGCTCATGGGTGTGTGTCCGTGCTTCAGAAAACACATGCTGATCCTCCAGATAAACACAGATCCTCCAGATAAACACACGCTCAGATCCTCCAGATAAACACACGCTGATCCTCCAGATAAACACAGATCCTCCAGATAAACACACGCTCAGATCCTCCAGATAAACACACGCTCAGATCCTCCAGATAAACACACGCTGATCCTCCAGATAAACACACGCTCAGATCCTCCAGATAAACACACGCTGATCCTCCAGATAAACACAGATCCTCCAGATAAACACAGATCCTCCAGATAAACACACGCTCAGATCCTCCAGATAAACACACGCTGATCCTCCAGATAAACACACGCTCAGATCCTCCAGATAAACACACGCTCAGATCCTCCAGATAAACACAGATCCTCCAGATAAACACAGATCCTCCAGATAAACACACGCTCAGATCCTCCAGATAAACACACGCTGATCCTCCAGATAAACACAGATCCTCCAGATAAACACAGATCCTCCAGATAAACACACGCTGATCCTCCAGATAAACACAGATCCTCCAGATAAACACACGCTGATCCTCCAGATAAACACACGCTCAGATCCTCCAGATAAACACACGCTCAGATCCTCCAGATAAACACACGCTGATCCTCCAGATAAACACAGATCCTCCAGATAAACACACGCTGATCCTCCAGATAAACACAGATCCTCCAGATAAACACACGCTCAGATCCTCCAGATAAACACACGCTCAGATCCTCCAGATAAACACACGCTGATCCTCCAGATAAACACACGCTGATCCTCCAGATAAACACAGATCCTCCAGATAAACACACGCTCAGATCCTCCAGATAAACACACGCTCAGATCCTCCAGATAAACACACGCTGATCCTCCAGATAAACACACGCTGATCCTCCAGATAAACACAGATCCTCCAGATAAACACACGCTGATCCTCCAGATAAACACACGCTCAGATCCTCCAGATAAACACAGATCCTCCAGATAAACACACGCTGATCCTCCAGATAAACACACGCTGATCCTCCAGATAAACACAGATCCTCCAGATAAACACACGCTCAGATCCTCCAGATAAACACACGCTGATCCTCCAGATAAACACACGCTGATCCTCCAGATAAACACAGATCCTCCAGATAAACACACGCTCAGATCCTCCAGATAAACACACGCTGATCCTCCAGATAAACACACGCTGATCCTCCAGATAAACACATGCTCAGATCCTCCAGATAAACACACGCTGATCCTCCAGATAAACACACGCTGATCCTCCAGATAAACACACGCTGATCCTCCAGATAAACACACGCTCAGATCCTCCAGATAAACACACGCTGATCCTCCAGATAAACACACGCTGATCCTCCAGATAAACACAGATCCTCCAGATAAACACACGCTCAGATCCTCCAGATAAACACACGCTGATCCTCCAGATGAACACACGCTGATCCTCCAGATAAACACAGATCCTCCAGATAAACACACGCTGATCCTCCAGATAAACACACGCTGATCCTCCAGATAAACACACGCTGATCCTCCAGATAAACACACGCTGATCCTCCAGATAAACACACGCTCAGATCCTCCAGATAAACACACGCTGATCCTCCAGATAAACACACGCTGATCCTCCAGATAAACACACGCTCAGATCCTCCAGATAAACACACGCTCAGATCCTCCAGATAAACACAGATCCTCCAGATAAACACAGATCCTCCAGATAAACACACGCTCAGATCCTCCAGATAAACACGCTCTGATCCTCCAGATAAACACAGATCCTCCAGATAAACACAGATCCTCCAGATAAACACACGCTGATCCTCCAGATAAACACACGCTGATCCTCCAGATAAACACAGATCCTCCAGATAAACACACGCTCAGATCCTCCAGATAAACACAGATCCTCCAGGTAAACACAGATCCTCCAGATAAACACAGATCCTCCAGATAAACACAGATCCTCCAGGTAAACACAGATCCTCCAGATAAACACACGCTCAGATCCTCCAGATAAACACGCTCAGATCAGACCCTAACGGCTGTAAAGGACTCTGTTTATTCTCATCTCTCTTCGTCCTCCAGGGAGCAACGGGCCGCAGAAGTTCTGCATTGAGAAGGTGGGCAAGGAGACGTGGCTGCCGCGGAGTCACACCTGGTGAGTGTCATGATGATGTTAGAAACCTGACGCCTCGTTCACGTCTCACTCGCTCTTCTGTTCTCAGCTTTAACAGGCTGGATCTGCCTCCCTATAAGAGCTTCGAACAGCTGAAGGAGAAGCTGCTCTTCGCCATCGAGGAGACGGAAGGGTTCGGTCAAGAGTGATGAACGTCTTTGCCCTTTACGGCGACGCATCAGCCAAGTAAAACAAAACCATGAAACTTGCACAGACGATTACCAATGTAAATAAGCTATTTTGTCATTTTAAACCAAATCTTTATCTTAAGACCTCATTTAGCGATCTTCATAACATGATTCCCCATGAATATGCAAGCGTTCAAGCTTTTCTGATCTTTTCAATGCTGATATCTATACACAACGCTTTGGTTTATTCATTTGGCGGGTTTTTTAAATGAACCTGAAAAAAAACATTAGAGAGGATTTTATAGTAGAACTCAAACTTATGGCTCTAGTTTTATAGAGCTTTTACAGAATGATTGTAGAGTTTGATCAGGTGCCTGGGGTTTTTCTCTTTTTTTGTGTTGTTGGACATTAAGTTTTATTGTTAAGCGCTTGCATGGCTGCCTGCGAGTGAGAGATGACTGGCCTCCTCTAGACAGACAGACAGACAGCTGTCTCACATATCACTCATCAGGATCGGCTCTGGACAGTATTGCTGTTGGCACTTTAGTATTCATCAGAATCTGCACATGCTCAGAAAGGCTTCGCTCAGCAGATGAAGTCAGTTGTGCTCGAAGCACTTCATTATTTCTGTGGCCTTTGACCGTCAGGGGAGGAAAACTGTGTCCATAAATATTTCATATTAAAATATATGAGTTCAAACAAACTTGGGTGTCTCTCGTGTTCTTCAAGTGGGATTTATTTTGATTTTTCAATTGCATCTCATCACAGCCCTACATTAAATACATGTGTTAATGTTTTATATTCTACTTTATTTAGCTTTATTTCATTTGCACAAAGAATATACAAATATGCCAGAGTTAAAATTGCTCCCAAAATCCTTACAAAACATTTGGATGATGAATTGTTCTGTGAGAAAAGCTAAGGTAAACTGAAGGATTTAAAGTTTTTACTGCTTGAATATCCTCATTCTAGTTTACAACAATCAAACTGTCTAAACTGGGCAGTCGTATCTGTGAACTCTCATCAGGTCTGTCAGAAGATCCAGCAAACCTACAGAAATACAGCAGAAGTGGTGAATTACAGGCCGCTTTAATGCCTAGATTTCGTCACTCGTTCGGCTTCTGCTAATGTCAGACGTGAAAGAGTCTAAAATAGTCGGTAGTAAATCTCCATCGTACACAAATCAACTGTGAGTCGTTAAAAAGCACAATTAAGGCATCTCAGGGTTCGAGAACAGCGGGACTCATCCGTTGAGTTTCTTCAGAAGCTCCAGCGCTTCCTTATGGACCTGCATTGGGTCAAACGTGATCATTACGCTGATGACGATATAACAGATAAATATGACTGATGAATGTGTTTATGAACCTGTTTGTCTTCCTCTGTGACTGCAGGATAGTCTCGCGCTCTCGTGAGCCACAGCGCCGCTCGCTGGACGTCTCTCAGCATCACGTACGTCTTTCCCAGCATCAGCAGGTTCTTGCTGTAGAAATTTGGGTCAACTAAATAGAAATATTAAACTGTTAAAGTTGTATCAGTCACATGTAAAATAAATAAAAAACAAACATGACGGTGCTTGTGTTTATATCATACGGGACCTTCTTCAGCTTTCAGGAAAAACGCCAAAGCCTGATGGAGACAAAACATGTATAGTTTCACTGCTAAATGAAGTGTCTACATAATATAGGCTAAAACAAAATAACATTTCCAACACTGAAAACCCCATAATTATTATTCATTTCACTGACATCTTCATAAGTGGCTGTCGGAGGTGACGCAAAAATAACGGCTGCAACTTTCCGCTGGTACCACGGTAATTCAGCGAACGCAAAACACCTGCGTGGAGGAGACGTCACTGTTACTGGAGGGTTAAATATGATGAGCAAATATATGTATGTTTATATCAGAACAAACTCACCAGTAACCAAGAATATGGATAGACGTCGCATCTTTAGGGTTGAGCTCGATTGCTCGCTGTAGAAATGAGCGTTAAAGAAGTTTCATTCGTTCAGTGGTGAACTTTGATGCTTTAACCCAATGAACATCTTACCTCCAAATGCTCTCTAATGATGTAGGAATTTCCTATTTTGACTTTGATCCCTTCATAATCCCCAACATCACTGAGGCAAATGGCGAACCACTGCAGACGACAGACATCGAGTCAAACATCGGCTCAAACACTGCAATACTCGTTTACAGAGAGAATGATGCTGTACTTTGTGAGCTGCAAAGGAAGACTGGTTTTTCTCCAGAGCTTTGCTGGCGAAGTCGAAGGCCTCGTACGTGAGCCGCTTCTTCTCCTCGGCGCTGATGCGGGACAGTAAAGCCAGATCGCGAGACGCTCGAGCCAAACGCCACAGGAACTCTGCCTCATCACTGGGACAACAACAACCCACCTGAGAGTTACCAGTCCTCTGGAATATGTTCATTAATATCTAAACACTCGCTGAGCAGCTTAGACTCGTGCTCAACTACTAGAGAAACTATCACTATAATACTCTATATATCATCTAACTCTGCTGATGTTAGTGTTCTTCTCTATATATCATCTACCTCTGCTGATGTTAGTGTTCTTCTGAGACGGGCTGGTTTTCATCTGTCATCTTTTACTAATGAGTGTGACATGCTAGTTAACAACTGAGACGCCTCGATTACCTTTTCTGACATGCGTTCATTTGTGCCGTTTTTACACTGGCTCATTAGCATTATCAGGTTAGTTTTACCAGTCCTCACACATTATCAGGTTAGTTTTACCAGTCCTCGCACATTATCAGGTTAGTTTTACCAGTCCTAACACATTATCAGGTTAGTTTTACCAGTCCTAACACATTATCAGGTTAGTTTTACCTGTCCTCGCACATTATCAGGTTAGTTTTACCTGTCCTCGCACATTATCAGGTTAGTTTTACCAGTCCTCACACATTATCAGGTTAGTTTTACCAGTCCTAACACATTATCAGGTTAGTTTTACCTGTCCTCGCACATTATCAGGTTAGTTTTACCAGTCCTAACACATTATCAGGTTAGTTTTACCTGTCCTCACACATTATCAGATTAGTTTTACCAGTCCTAACACATTATCAGGTTAGTTTTACCTGTCCTCACACATTATCAAGTTAGTTTTACCAGTCCTAACACATTATCAGGTTAGTTTTACCTGTCCTCACACATTATCAGATTAGTTTTACCAGTCCTAACACATTATCAGGTTAGTTTTACCTGTCTTTGTGTTTCACCAGGAGCTGGTGGAGTTTCTCGGTCTCTCCACAGCTGTACAGATAATCTGCTTGTTCTAAAACTTCTTCAGCTGGAAAAAAGATGCAGTTAAAAATAATAATAAACAGCAGCACTAAGATTTTATTTAAAGCTCAATATTGAACAAGTACCTGATTCCAGCGCACTAACCGAAGCGAAACGAGTGACTCTGTCATAGATCAGGAATGACAGTGGAGTTACAGCCACGAGGAATGAAGCTGTTCTGTTCTGACAGTCACAAAACACACAAACTATTAATAACCATCATCAATGACAGCAACATTCACAGGTTATTTGCTCTTTCATGCACAACATCGTTTTCTCTCTCTCTCTCTCTCTCTCTCTCACACACATGTTCTACATGTGATCCTCATAACACTTCTAAAGGCAGATGTGGATCTTACTGAAGTTCTGATGCGTTCGGTCCAAATGCGCTGATTCATCCTCCTCATCCTCACGGTTCTGCTCACTAACCGCCTGAAAGCTCCAAACAAACTCGCGGACGCCATCAGTGTCTGAGAACAGATTGTTATTCTGTGTGTTTCGAGTTCTGGTTCTCAGTTCAGCTAATTAGGTTAAAGTTTGCGAGTCCGTTCCTCCAGCCGGCGCGCTGTCAACACGCACTGCCGTAAATGATTCGTACTTGTCGCAAAATTGTCTTTGGCTCTATTAAAAAGCTATCATGTTCCATGTTAAAATGTAAACAAACGACGACAATAAAAAAAGATCCATATTATAGAGAAGCCGAGCGAGAGGGGCGTCACACTGTACAATGAAAGACGTGACGCAAGTGTGTGAGTGTGTGTGTGTGTGTGTGTGAGAGAGAGAGAGAGAGAGAGAGAGAGAGAGAGAGAGAGAGAGAGAGAGAGAGAGAGAGAGAGAGAGAGTGAGTGTGAGTGTGTGTGTGTGTGTGTGTGTGTGTGTGTGTGTGTGAGAGAGAGAGAGTGTGTGTGTTCGTTCATGAGGGTGTGTCTGCTATCAGAATCTCTGGCGACTCATTCTCTACTGAAGCTCCTCCACTGAAGACTCATTTCACAGCATGTGAGTAACTCTAATGATTCAGATCAACAATTAACCAAAGCATTTGGATAATTAATAAGTAATGCTGGCCTCGTAAGCCTTATACAGAAGAACACGCTGAAAAACTAAGATACTTCATGTAAACGTTAAAGATGTTAACATCGACGCCTTTTGTCTTGTTAACGATTAACTTAAGTTACTTTTCCAGCCAAAATACGACGTTTCTGATCGCCTGTACATGGAAATGCGTCCTGACTCTTTACATGTAGTTTTCCAGCGTTGGGCCAATCACAGTCGTTTGTGGTGGTAGTTCGTCCAATGGGCGCAGAGAACGACGAGGCGCTGAGAATGAGGAAGTGTGAACTGTGGAAGTTGAAATATAACATTCATTTTCATTATTTATGAAGTAGTTAATACCAAGGTGTGTCTGTGTTTGTGTTCAGTGTGTGAGAATGGATCATCTGTCAGCAGCGCAGACGCGGTTTTCCCTCGATCTGTTCCAGAGAATCAGTGAAGGAGACGCGTCCGGGAATGTGTTTTATTCTCCTCTCAGCATCTCTGCGGCGCTGTCTATGCTGTCGCTCGGGGCTGGAGGAAACACGGCGACTCAGATGAGCCAGGTGAGGAACACACACACACACACACACACACACACACACACACACACACACACTGACAGCAGAACACACACACACACTGACAGCAGAACACTCACAGCAGAACACACACAACACACACACACACACACACACACACACACAGCACAAACACACACTCACAGCAGAATACACACTCACAGCAGAATACACACTCACAGCAGAATACACACACACTCACAGCAGAATAAAGGAAGCAAAGACACTAACATGTTGTTAATGTGGTGTGTTCATGATTGCGTGTGTTGAGTCGCATTGAGAGATCACGTCACGTGACGCTGTGTTTGCTCATGGAGGCGCAGCTTTTCTCACAGTCTGTACTTCGACTCCAGGGTTGGTGAGCTGTAGGTCTGTGAGTCATTATTACCACAGAAAGGCAGTAAATTGTTATGAAATGTTCTGTTATCAGCTCAGGGTGTGTAAATCAAGTCATCAAGAGAAAAGCTGTTTTCAACTTTTTTAGATGAATTAACATATTGAAATTTACATTTACATTTATTCCTTTAGCAGACGCTTTTATCCAAAGCGACTAACAAATGAGAACAATAGAAGCAGTGAAACTAACAATAGGACAACAATATGCACACATTTTTATTTTTTTTAATAAATAGAAAAGAAGAGAAAGTGTTAGTTTTACTGGATCAAGCGCTGCCGAAAAAGATGCGTCTTCAGCCGATTCTTGAAAGTGGTTACGGACTCAGCCGCTCTGGTTGGGGTTACGGACTCAGCCGCTCTGGTTGGGGTTACGGACTCAGCCGCTCTGGTTGAGGTTACGGACTCAGCCGCTCTGGTTGAGGTTCTCTGGTTGAGGTTACGGACTCAGCCGCTCTGGTTGAGGTTCTCTGGTTGAGGTTACGGACTCAGCCGCTCTGGTTGAGGTTACGGACTCAGCCGCTCTGGTTGAGGTTCTATGGTTGAGGTTACGGACTCAGCCGCTCTGGTTGAGTTTCTCTGGTTGGGGTTAGGGACTCAGCCGCTCTGGTTGGGGTTACAGACTCAGCCGCTCTGGTTGAGGTTACGGACTCAGCCGCTCTGGTTGAGGTTACGGACTCAGCCGCTCTGGTTGAGGTTCTCTGGTTGAGGTTACGGACTCAGCCGCTCTGGTTGAGGTTACGGACTCAGCCGCTCTGGTTGAGGTTCTCTGGTTGAGGTTACGGACTCAGCCGCTCTGGTTGAGGTTACGGACTCAGCCGCTCTGGTTGAGGTTACGGACTCAGCCGCTCTGGTTGAGTTTCTCTGGTTGGGGTTAGGGACTCAGCCGCTCTGGTTGGGGTTACAGACTCAGCCGCTCTGGTTGAGGTTACGGACTCAGCCGCTCTGGTTGAGGTTCTCTGGTTGAGGTTACGGACTCAGCCGCTCTGGTTGAGTTTCTCTGGTTGGGGTTAGGGACTCAGCCGCTCTGGTTGGGGTTACGGACTCAGCCGCTCTGGTTGAGGTTACGGACTCAGCCGCTCTGGTTGAGGTTACGGACTCAGCCGCTCTGGTTGAGGTTCTCTGGTTGAGGTTACGGACTCAGCCGCTCTGGTTGAGGTTACGGACTCAGCCGCTCTGGTTGAGGTTACGGACTCAGCCGCTCTGGTTGAGGTTCTCTGGTTGAGGTTACGGACTCAGCCGCTCTGGTTGAGGTTACGGACTCAGCCGCTCTGGTTGAGGTTCTCTGGTTGAGGTTACGGACTCAGCCGCTCTGGTTGAGTTTCTCTGGTTGGGGTTACAGACTCAGCCGCTCTGGTTGAGGTTACGGACTCAGCCGCTCTGGTTGAGGTTACGGACTCAGCCGCTCTGGTTGAGGTTCTCTGGTTGAGGTTACGGACTCAGCCGCTCTGGTTGAGGTTACGGACTCAGCCGCTCTGGTTGAGGTTACGGACTCAGCCGCTCTGGTTGAGGTTCTCTGGTTGAGGTTACGGACTCAGCCGCTCTGGTTGAGGTTCTCTGGTTGAGGTTACGGACTCAGCCGCTCTGGTTGAGGTTACGGACTCAGCCGCTCTGGTTGAGGTTCTATGGTTGAGGTTACGGACTCAGCCGCTCTGGTTGAGTTTCTCTGGTTGGGGTTAGGGACTCAGCCGCTCTGGTTGGGGTTACAGACTCAGCCGCTCTGGTTGAGGTTACGGACTCAGCCGCTCTGGTTGAGGTTACGGACTCAGCCGCTCTGGTTGAGGTTCTCTGGTTGAGGTTACGGACTCAGCCGCTCTGGTTGAGGTTACGGACTCAGCCGCTCTGGTTGAGGTTCTCTGGTTGAGGTTACGGACTCAGCCGCTCTGGTTGAGGTTACGGACTCAGCCGCTCTGGTTGAGGTTACGGACTCAGCCGCTCTGGTTGAGTTTCTCTGGTTGGGGTTAGGGACTCAGCCGCTCTGGTTGGGGTTACAGACTCAGCCGCTCTGGTTGAGGTTACGGACTCAGCCGCTCTGGTTGAGGTTCTCTGGTTGAGGTTACGGACTCAGCCGCTCTGGTTGAGTTTCTCTGGTTGGGGTTAGGGACTCAGCCGCTCTGGTTGGGGTTACGGACTCAGCCGCTCTGGTTGAGGTTACGGACTCAGCCGCTCTGGTTGAGGTTACGGACTCAGCCGCTCTGGTTGAGGTTCTCTGGTTGAGGTTACGGACTCAGCCGCTCTGGTTGAGGTTACGGACTCAGCCGCTCTGGTTGAGGTTACGGACTCAGCCGCTCTGGTTGAGGTTCTCTGGTTGAGGTTACGGACTCAGCCGCTCTGGTTGAGGTTACGGACTCAGCCGCTCTGGTTGAGGTTCTCTGGTTGAGGTTACGGACTCAGCCGCTCTGGTTGAGTTTCTCTGGTTGGGGTTACAGACTCAGCCGCTCTGGTTGAGGTTACGGACTCAGCCGCTCTGGTTGAGGTTACGGACTCAGCCGCTCTGGTTGAGGTTACGGACTCAGCCGCTCTGGTTGAGGTTCTCTGGTTGAGGTTACGGACTCAGCCGCTCTGGTTGAGGTTACGGACTCAGCCGCTCTGGTTGAGGTTACGGACTCAGCCGCTCTGGTTGAGGTTCTCTGGTTGGGGTTACAGACTCAGCCGCTCTGGTTGAGGTTACGGACTCAGCCGCTCTGGTTGAGGTTACGGACTCAGCCGCTCTGGTTGAGGTTACGGACTCAGCCGCTCTGGTTGAGGTTACGGACTCAGCCGCTCTGGTTGAGGTTCTCTGGTTGAGGTTACGGACTCAGCCGCTCTGGTTGAGGTTACGGACTCAGCCGCTCTGGTTGAGGTTCTCTGGTTGGGGTTACAGACTCAGCCGCTCTGGTTGAGGTTACGGACTCAGCCGCTCTGGTTGAGGTTCTCTGGTTGAGGTTACGGACTCAGCCGCTCTGGTTGAGGTTACGGACTCAGCCGCTCTGGTTGAGGTTCTCTGGTTGAGGTTACGGACTCAGCCGCTCTGGTTGAGTTTCTCTGGTTGGGGTTAGGGACTCAGCCGCTCTGGTTGGGGTTACAGACTCAGCCGCTCTGGTTGAGGTTACGGACTCAGCCGCTCTGGTTGAGGTTACGGACTCAGCCGCTCTGGTTGAGGTTCTCTGGTTGAGGTTACGGACTCAGCCGCTCTGGTTGAGGTTACGGACTCAGCCGCTCTGGTTGAGGTTCTATGGTTGAGGTTACGGACTCAGCCGCTCTGGTTGAGTTTCTCTGGTTGGGGTTAGGGACTCAGCCGCTCTGGTTGGGGTTACAGACTCAGCCGCTCTGGTTGAGGTTACGGACTCAGCCGCTCTGGTTGAGGTTACGGACTCAGCCGCTCTGGTTGAGGTTCTCTGGTTGAGGTTACGGACTCAGCCGCTCTGGTTGAGGTTCTCTGGTTGGGGTTACAGACTCAGCCGCTCTGGTTGAGGTTACGGACTCAGCCGCTCTGGTTGATTTTCTCTGGTTGGGGTTAGGGACTCAGCCGCTCTTGGTTGGGGTTACGGACTCAGCCGCTCTGGTTGAGGTTACGGAATCCGCCGCTCTGGTTGAGGTTCTCTGGTTGGGGTTACGGACTCAGCCGCTCTGGTTGAGGTTACGGACTCAGCCGCTCTGGTTGAGGTTCTCTGGTTGGGGTTACGGACTCAGCCGCTCTGGTTGAGTTTCTCTGATTGGGGTTACAAAGGCACCCAGAGGTGGTAAAGGATCACCTATTGATAAATCTGAATGGACAGAATGACTGTTGAAACATTTATTTGTTTGATTAAATGGTTTATTTTGATTAAATAATGTTGATCACATTTTCAGCAAAAACTGATTAAAGCTTCGTCTGTGAACTGAAGATATTTATGCTTCCATAGTGTCTATTTCTCAGTATTTTTTTACAGAATAATCACATCTGCAACTTCTGTAATTGACTGTTTGTCTCCAGGCTTTGCATTTTGCCGGAGCAGAGGCTGAAACCCACGCTGGCTTTAGTAAACTCCTGAGCGAGATGATCCGAGCCGAGGCGCCGTACGCACTGAGTCTCGCCAATCGCCTGTATGGAGAGAAGAGCTACAGATTCACTGAGGTTCACACACACACACACACACACACACACACACGTCTGCCTGCTTTATTCTTATGCACCAGTTTACAGAAGATGCTCTGTGGGCCTTAGACGACAAAATATGTAAAAAAAATCACTTTTGGAGCACAGACTGAAGTTAGGTCTGATTTTAAAGAAGACTCTTGGCAGATTATTGTTGAAGTGAAGTGAAAAAAAGTTTTAGGTTTTTTTAAATGGTGAAAAAAAGTTATACATGTTTTAGTTGTTTGTGCAGTACGTCTTTATTTTTCCTCTTTGTTGTTCCAGAAGTTCGTCAGTGACACGAAGGGCCTGTATCGGGCTGATCTGGAGACGCTGGACTTCATCGGTCAGGCGGACTCGGCTCGTTCACACATCAACAGCTGGGTGGAGGAACAAACACAAGGTGGACAAGCACAAATTTAACACAATGTCAGGAAGAAAAGCACAATGATGTGTCTTTAATGCGACATCACTTCATCCATTGAGTGCTGCATTACTACTACTAATAAACTCACTTGATTTGATCAGTTCCTGCTGTGTCCGTTATAATGTGTCTATAATCGTAGAGAAGATCAAGGACCTGCTGGCAGAAGGAGACGTGGATTCTCTGACCAAACTCGTGCTGGTAAACGCTGTGTATTTCAAGGGCGACTGGGAGAGAAAGTTCAGAGAGGATCAGACCCGAGACGAGCAGTTCAAGATCAACAAGGTCAGATTCAGACGCTCTCACATTATTATTTTACCTTTTTAATGTGAACTTTCTTACATGGTTTGACTTGAATGTCTATTTATCTTTTTCTTTAATATGCTTTTTAATTACCATTGTGTGTGAGATTGGCTACTGCATATAAATGCACTTTCCTTGTCAGCTTTTTTCCTACAGCACTTTATACAATACAGATTGTTTCAAAGCAGCTTCACAGTAATAACAGGAAAATAATGATATTAAACCATCATTATTCAGCTGAAATCAGTTCACTGTTGATTCATATCTGTTCAATAACTGTGTAAAGTGCATCAGTTATGAAAAGAGTTCAATTGAGCTGTAAAGTAGCTCTGCAGAAAACAGTGGTGTAATCTTCCAGCTTGGGAAACACTGCGAAAGCCTGATATTGAATTTAGAAATAGGGAACAATTGGGCAGCAGTTCTCAAATATTTCAAAGTAAATGTATATAAAATAGGTCGATGTAACTGAATGTCATACTGAAATGGATGAGACATACACACATTTCCAGATTACAGGGATGTTTAGTGGGACAGTGGGAAGAATCTTTTAGTGCTAGTCGTCATCAATCTCATTCCTGATGAAAGAGACTGAAGATGCCGTTTGCTGGATCATGTGATTATTTAAATTTATCTTGGATGGAGGGCAGACTGATCCATGTTGTGTATTCTTCATTTCTTCATGGAATATGTGTAATATTTATGTTGTTTCCTTCTTGATGATTTTTGCAGCAACAGTCATGTGATATCAGTGAGAGTGACGATATGTTTTCATTGGTTGACAGAATGAATCGAAGCCGGTGCGGATGATGTTCCAGAAGGCCAAGTTTCCTCTGGCCTTCATTCCTGAGGTGAACTGTCAGATTCTGGAGCTGCCGTATGTGGGAAAAGACCTCAGTATGTTGATCCTGCTTCCCAACGCCATGGAGGACGACAACACCGGCCTTCAGAAGGTGTGGAGTTGTGTTGATCTGCTGTGTGGAGTTGTGTTGTGTTAATCTGCTGTGTTGAGTTGTGTCGATCTCTCTTGTCCAGCTGGAGAGCGCGCTGAGCTTCGAGAACTTCATGGAGTGGACCCGACCCGACATGATGGACCTTCTGGAAGTTGAAGTGTCTCTGCCCAGATTCAAGATGGAGGAAACCTATAACATGAACTCTCTTCTGATCAGCCTGGGAATGGTGGATGCGTTTGACTCGCAGAAAGCTGATTTTTCAGGAATGTCCCCTCGGAATGATCTGGTGCTGTCGAAGGTGGTGCACAAGTCGTTTGTTGAAGTGAACGAAGAGGGAACGGAGGCGGCGGCGGCCACCGGTGCCGTGATGATGATGCGCTGTCTGATGCGTCCCGAGCGCTTCTGTGCCGATCACCCGTTCCTCTTCTTCATCCGCCACAACCCGTCCAGGAGCGTTCTGTTCTACGGGCGCGTCTGCTCTCCATGAGATCCCACGGGTTTCATCTGATTAGAACAGGTTCTGGTCTGTGCAGTCAAAGGGTTAGTGGAAAGACCGGTTGCTCTTCAATGAAAATGTCCTTTTGCCTTAATTCCTGCGTGCCTGTGTTGTTTCCTCTATTGAATAATCTGGAGTGAAATTGTCTGTGCATTTGCTGTACAGGTTCATGTGAAATTATGAATAAACAACTTGTGATTGTTCAAAAAATAAAATGAAACCTGTTTCTTTATGCCCTCCAAATGCTTCAAGATACTGATAAAGCTCAAACTTAGTGTACAAAATTGTGTACCTCTTTTGACCATTGACATCTCTGAATGTGATATTTACCATCTGTTCTCCAAACTGCTTTATCCCAGTGGTTATATCAGGGATTTCAGCTTCGGTCCTGCAGAGGTTAGTGCCCACCCAATCTAACACAACTGAACAAGCTCTTCAATGTCTTCAGGATTACTAGAAAGCTACAGGTGAGTTTTTATCAACGCTGCAGGACTGAAGCTACACATCTCTGATCTAGATGATAAACGCTGCGTACAGATGGAGCTGGGAAACTGCAACATGCAGAAAATAGCAAACCTTACATAAGCTGCTCTTTATTATAGATAGATAGTTAGTAGATTGTCCTCACTCAATGGCTGGCTGTCGAGGTGGTGTCCGCTTAATAATATAGAATTCATAGACAATTATTTAGAATGCTTTTAAAGCTTTTAATGCAATATTTTTTTTGGAGAAAGCAAGAATCCCCAGTTTTAAATGAGTGGTTAGTTTCTAAAGTACACTATGGAGAGGATAACATGAAATTAAGAGCAAATGTATACATTTTGAAAATATATGTGCAACTCTAAAATCAAAGAATATTCCATAAAATAAAGGAATATATATTAGCCTACATTAACTACATTTTTATATAGCCTAACCCTCCCTCCCTTTTATTTCTAGTTATTTGTTATTTTATTTATTTACTTGTTTAATATTGAATATTTGATATTCAAATAATATTACTTGAATAACTATTAGGAATTATGTGTCATTATAAGAGTTTGATATAAATATGTGAATGTTAAATTTTTATTAATATTAATTTATTGTTTTTTGTCTTTTTCCCCTTAAATCATATGTAAAAGTGTCTAACTATGTACTTTTTGGTTATTGTTCTAATCGTGTTTTTTAGGCTATGTGTTGGTGGCTATTATCACAGAAGAAAAAAAGTAGAAGGAAAAATAAGGAATATTTATTGGGGGAAAATATGATGTCTTTAAAGGAACTGTCAATTTGTATAATTGTGTTAAATGTGTTTGAATTGAAATACAGTACATAATAAAGTACATTATATATATATATGCTAAAATATTTGTTATTTGGACATTAGATGTGCCTTATTTAGAATTTTGATCCTACAAGTGTATTTTTATGATAGCAATAACTGTAAAAGGGGTAAATCAAATGTAGGCTAATATACTGTCAATTACTAAGCTCAGATTCATCTTACCAGTAAAAATTTATATTGTGCTTTTGTAATTATTTATTTTTAATTTTGTGATTTTAACTTCTGCTTTACAAAGCTTTTTTTTAGATTGTGTTCTAATGTTCTTCTAATCATAAACATGTACTACAGCTGCCAAACAAAACCAGAGAGAAATGTATTCATAAATCTTTAAAACTATCTAATTAATTGGGCACAAAACATTCAGCCAGTAAAAAAAGAAAACCTGTATATATATATATTGTATTTAGGCCTATCTATTTTGGACTAATAGTGGTTAATAAAGTCCAATAATGGCAGGGCTCTACAGTGCGCCCATTTCACTCGCACATGCGAGTAAATATTTCAGCGTGCGAACGTGAAAAAATATTTGGGCGCACTCGTGCGAGTGACACAGCATTTTTCTATAGAAACAGCTGCAAATACATCATCATGAGGAGGGGCAGAGTAGGACACTATAGTATATATATATTACCGGGAGATCAATTTAGGCCTAAATCTTCAGTAGCTAGTCTGTAGCCTCATACAAAAAACTACAATGCCCACACACGAACTATTTTAGGGCCCTATAATTTCCGCGATCACGGAATCGCGGAATTGGCAAATTAACGCGGAATCTAGTGTCAACGCGGAATTTTACATATTTGGAATAAAATTCTGTTTTTGTGTGGGAGAAAAACGTATGTCTGAGGAAAATCGCATATTACTGAAAGAACGAGCAGAGAGAGAGGCCCGGTCGCGCGCGCGTCTTCAAACTGTCTTGCTCTCTCTCACTCCCTCGCGCTTATTAATCTAAATCAATTGAGAGTTGACACAATGGTAAAAGATCGGAAGAACGAGATTTCACGTGGAGCATTCGGATATTTTTTTTCCTGAATTAGGCTACCGCTGTGTGTGAATTGTGCAAAAAAAAAAAAAAACTTTTTTACCTTTCCTTCTTCTCTGAAAAGCGTTCCGCCCATTCAGCTGACATAAAAAACACTTTCAATAAACTAAACAAATCCTATCCAATGATGAAATGTTTTCTGTGTTGACAAATCTTGTGCGATGTCCTAAAACTGCCGGGATAATCACACAACGCGTACAAGTCTGCTAATGATACGTCCGATTCGCGAACTAATGACTCATTTGAACCAATTCACTTTAATGAATGGTTAAAACAACTGATCTGTCCAACACTGAATCGGTATAATCTGTATAACAAAATCGGTAACACTTTACAATAAGGTTCCATTTATTAAACTCTGGTTAACTAGATCAGTTAACATTAACTATTAATAAACTGCACTTCTACAGCATTTATTAATCTTTATTAATGTTAATTTCACCATTTAGTAGCCTACATTATTTAAATGAAAAGTTGTATTTGTTAACATTAGTTAGCTTAATGCACTGTGTGAAGTAACATTAAAAATACAGGGTTAGGGTTAACTAAGATTAACAAAGATTAATAAATACAGTAACAAATGTATTGCTCGTGGTTCATGTTAGTTAGCCTAATACATTCACTAATGTAAACAAACCAAACCACATTTAACATCTCTTAAAATGAGAATTTTGTTTGTTACCTCTTAAATTGTTTGAATTTAGGGTCATTCCTATTTTATTTGTGTACATTTTAATCATTAACATTAAAAACACTCTTTTTACGTAAAGGGTAAAAAAAAAACAGAATTCCCAAAAATTAAAACGGAAAAAACGGAATTTGGGAAAAAATAAAACGGATTTTATAGGGCCCTACTAATTCGGATCAGCACAGAGGGGCCCTCCCTGGAACTGTTTGATCCTACAAAATGTGCTGAAAATTGGCTGTCTGCTGGAAAGAGGTCAAGGCGACCAGGCTACAAAGCTTGGCCAAGTGACTCAGACATGATCTTCATTTCAGATAAAATGTGAAACATACATAGGGCCTACATACAATGATAAATGAAATCTACATGACGATAAAATAGAATTAAATTAAAATCTTTTGTTTGAAAGTTTTGGTCTGATGTTCTTAACCTTACAGTGAGCATTGTAAATTTAATTGTTGAATGATTCTAATAATAAAACTATAATGATAAACTTATACAACAAAAATGACTGTGCCCCCAAATATTTGTCTGTGCTCCTAATTTTTTTTATTTAGGCGCACCAGTGCTCCTTGTTCAAAAAGTAAGTGTAGAGCCCTGAATGGTATGAGAGAGTGTCAGTGGTAATATCATTGTGTTGTTGTCGGTCAATGTTAGAGGATCTGTGTAACAACTGAGGCTTAGCCTGACAGTTAGCCTGCCCTGGACCAGGCTAGTTTCCCAGCATAAGTTGCCAGAGTAACTGAGTTTGAACTATTTTAAGTTTGCTTTATAAAACAGAATCCACCGACAATAAGTCTGGCTAACCAAAATAAGCCTGGCTTGTATTCGAATCTTGTTTTATGGAACAACCCTCAGATAACAGTAGCACACAATACAATATTTCATACTTTACACTCATAACAAAAAAAGTAACTGGACACAGACAAATGGTGTAATTCAGCCAAAAACAGACATCCAAGATCTCTTCCTTAGTTGTAAAGAATCATTTAAAAAGAATCAGTTTTATGACACTGAAAAATCTAATATATTTTCTAAAACTGGAAATAGTCAAATCAAAAGATCTATGGAAAGACCATTTGCAAGTTCTTTCATGACTAAAGGACTAAAAGATTCTTAAATATAAGATTGTTTTTTTTTTATATAAGACTGGTTAACTTTGAGAAGAGTTTAAAATTAGGAGACCCAACCTCTTTTTAGTGACCACACTGAACAGAGTAAGATGTGTTTCAATCATAACTAAACCATGTTGCTTCGTTTGGTGACACTATTGGATGAGAACTGAACTGAGCTGATGATGACATCGCGGTTTTCTACAGAACTGCTTTATAGACGAAATTAACTCATTTAATAATTGATGATCTTTAGACAAGGAACTGAACTGACCTCAGCTGAACAATGACAGAGTTTCAGTATCAATATAGCTAGCAAATTACAACAGATAGAGACAAATCTTACACAGCGGTCAAGTCATCTTCATTTATATAGCGCTTTTAACAATGTAGATTGTTCCAAAGCAGCTTTACATTGATAATAAGAAATAAAGTGTTTTAAGTGTTAGATGCAGGTGTCAAGTGCTAATGTTCCAATACACTGTCATCATTCAGTAAACATTGATGAGCTCATATCAAAAGACCATAGAAAGGGGTTTGAGGGATAAATAATCAAAGTATTAGCTGCTAACAAAGATTTATTTAATGCTCCCTGTGTTATATTTCAATAGCAATACTTGTGGACAGCCTAATACATGGTCAAAAGTCCCTTTATCAAATATATTAAGAAAATAAGTATTAAGAAAGTTCCAACCTATCATTCATATAAATCCTGGCAGACGAGCAGCAGGTGAGCTTGTGCATCATTGCAGCCCGACTAATGAAAAGCAGACCAAAACAGTAGATCAAAATAATTCCTTCCTTTTTTCTTTTTTTTTTACATTAAATCTCAATTTAAGAGTAAAACTTACAGTAAGTTGAGCTTGGCTACTTTGCACAATTCATTAAAAACAAGGCCAAACAAACAGAAAGCCACCCAATGTGACCACATGCTAGAATTAGCTAAAAAAAACAGAACAGCTTCTGAATTTAACTTTTATATCTTTGCTGTGGTGCATCATGGGAGGTGGGAGACACCAAGTGTAGAAGATGAAGGGGGTTGTTTGTTGTTTTAAAATTAAACATTTTTCAAAGAGCAAATGTGTAAAAATGTCTGTTAAATAATTTGTTGGTTAGGACATGTACAAAAAGTTTATTATAATTATTGGTTGTTAGGTGAATTTAATTCCTGATTGTTTGCATGTCTGTCAATGGTTGTGCTCAGGAGTATAAATGCCCACAAGCTGATCTTGCACAGTGTGTGTCTGTGATGGAAGTTGGAGAGTGAGGAAGCTGCTGGAGTTTGGAATTAGTGAGTTAAATTCTGTCTATTTTCTGGTTTCACAGACAAGGCTTAAAGGAATAGTTCACTTAAAAATTTACTCAGCCTCAAGTTGTTTCAAAACTGTATAAATTTCATTCTTCTGCTGAACACGAGATATTTTGAACAATGTCGGTAACCAAACAGTTGATGGACCCCATTAACTTCCCTAGGTTTTTTTTCCTACTATTGAAGTCAATGGGGTCCATCAAAATATACTTCTGTGGCATAACTTATTCGAGCTTCATTAAATTAACACTAACTACATGTCATTTGTAATATCATCCTCTGACTCATGCTAGAGCATTTCAAGCACTTATAGACCTGTTTTACTGAACAGCTCATTACTGTTTGACACAGATGGACCATCTTATTTACATATCTATCTCCCACATTTCTGTTACTCTAGACAAATTAGCAACAGGGTAAATTCAATTTAATTCATTGATTTGTTTTATTTCCAGTGAGATCCTGACATGTCAGTAACCTTCTGGAAAATCAACAGCTGCCCAGATGAGAAGTCCTTCCAGGTTTGAAGACAAACCTGTGATCCTTGATATGTTTAAATTTGCTTGTTCTCTTTACTGGGTCAAACCATATTCCCCAGAAACCTTATGGTGAATGTTCCCACACTTCAGTGCAGCTTATAATCAACCAATGCAAGGCTAAGTAGAGTGTAGCATCAGTTGCCAGCAGGTGTATATCCACTGCTATTTGAGCTCAGATATCAGATATATAGGGGCACCCCGAATTTAGTTACTAGAACTTATGTGGTGTGCACACTAAAGAACTTTAGGGATGGTTGATCATTGGTGTGTATTTATCAGGATTCATTTTATTGTTTAAGTGTTGTGCTTTGTTTTAGTTGACCGTGCTTGACTGTTCTATTTGATCACTCGTGCACCTAAATGAGCATTAGCACTGATGCTTAAGTTTCCGCCTGTCCTCTGAAGCACCGTGCGTGCGTGCGTGCGTGCGTGTAGATGGTCTGAAGAAGGATGCAGATAAGAAGAGTTAGAGTTTTTTTTGCCCACCTGTGTACTATTGATGTCCTGTTAACCTACACTTTGTATTTCACCCCTTCATTGTTTTACAGCTGTCTGACAGTTGCAAATTCTCACAACTGACTTGATTCTAGCCAATAGCCATACTGGCTCATCTTGGGATTGACTGAGACCTAAATTTAATCAAATAACAAAATGACACCACCTGTCTCTACCAACTTCACCAAACCTTGGAGGGGTTTGAAAACAGGTGTGACACTTCTTGGAAATTCTCATCTGTGCAATCATTCTTTTGAATTTTATACTAATTCTAACTGAAATGTGATATCTTCCTCTAGGTGAGCTGGGTGTGCGGTTGTTCTCCCTTCA